>NW_024962262.1:55649916-55730935 GCF_019238085.1 Lagopus leucura
ACCTGTGCGACCTGCTGTAGGGAACCTGCTTTGGCAGGGGGTTGGACTCGATGATCTCTGGAGGTCCCTTCCAACCCCTACAATTCTGTGATTCTGTGATTCTGTGATTCTGTGAAACAATATTCCTAGATCAGTCACCTTCTCTTTTAAAAAAGGGGAGCACCTACATATACATCACACTGTGTGGCACTCTAAAAGATGCAACAGTTCTGAAGTGATAAAGCTATGACTTTTTGCTCATACCAGCAGTTTGTTTTATAATGCATTTAAAATATCTGTGATGAAGAATAAAGTGCTAAAATGTCACACTATAGTTTTAAAAGTCTTGTATTTATTACACAGACTGTGCCCAGGTAGCCCTTCTGTTTCACTTTTTATAATTACAATACCAAAAAATGAATGATTTTCCCATGTTAACCATAGAATGATTCAAAACAACTGAATTGCTGAAGCATTCATTTGCAAACAGATTGACAGCTCTATACACTGGCTGAAAGTTACTAGGACACAATTTATTTTTAGAATAGCTTCAGCCTTCTTGTTGGAATTCCATTTATTACAGTCAAAAGAATACAGTTCTGATCACTGTAACTAATTAGCAGCTTAAACACAAAAAGAAAGGCTGAAAGACAGTGCTTGTTAATTTTATTAGCATGGCTAAGGGAGGAAAGAATTATCTAATGCTTCATCCATCTTTCCATTAAGGACTAATTAAAGGCATTGACTCATAAATACATTTCAGGAGAACAATTTACAAATAGGAATGCATCTTCAAATGATCTGAAAATAAGTCAGTTCCAACAACCAATGACTAGCAACCCAAAGTATGTGTAATTCCCTGGTTTGTCACCAGTTACCATTGCAATTCATACACTTGCAGGGAGATGGTACAAATACATTCCATATGACACTGCATATACCGTATCTTATTTGTTTACAGAGTTGTTTTCCTTCAAATAAGAACAATAGAAACAAAACAAAGCCTCACGAATGAAGGAAAGAAGGGAAATTTCATCAGATATAATGCTAAGCGAAATCACCAAGCCCCAGTCAGATCTCTGACAGTAAATTCACGATAGCTCTCACCTGTTCAACCTGCTTTGTCATCTCAGCTTTTCTAAATCAACAGTTCGGGAAAGACAGCATTGTGGGAGGGACACACATGGAGCTGGAGCTGAGAGTGGTGTGGAGGAATGGCACAGGCTAAGCATTATCGACTGACCACAGCCCCCATTCACCATCCCCTGTGCTGCTCAGGGGTAGAGTGGATGGGAAGAAAAGTGTTTTTAGTTTGCTTTTAGTTCGCACTGCTTAGGTGTGATAGAAAAAGAAAATACATTACATTAATATCCTGTATGCTGAATCTGTTTCACCTGTGATGGTAGCTGGTGAGGTATGTCCATGTCCTTATCTTAACCCACAAGATTCATGTTTTCTCTCTCTTTCCTACTGAAGCTGAAAGAGGAGGAGTGGGAGAGAGCTGCTATCCATTGGTGTGAAACCACTACAGGGTCAAAGCATGAGTACAAACAGCTTAAGCGTTTACCAAGCAGAACTGTCTGCTTTCATTTTTTCACTAGGAAAAACAAAATCCATATTCTGGCTCACAGCCAGACACTTGGCAACTTGAAACTGGTGACTCTGACTCCAGAGAAGCCTGGATTCCATTGCACAATAATTTCACATTAGAAGAATATTAAAATATTACCTCCAGACCAGATTGAAGGTCAATAATCCTTAATCAGAAGGCATAGCATGGTGTGTCTACCTCTGAAATGTTATTTAACAAGCCTGCACACTGATATTTTTTTTTTCAGCTATTACAAAAGCTATGTGTATTTTCCATAAGTCAACCATCAGAACGTTAACTCTTGCTCAGGCACCTGTAATATTTTGTTGGACAGCAGATGGGCTCTTAAATTTCTCATAAATTCCCAGTTCATTTAAACATCTTAATTTGAGCAGATCTTTAACCTTCTTCTTAGGTTATGAGATCATAAAGAAGTGCATACAAAACTGACAAATACTCAGGGACTTACCCCTGCCCTTCTTAAGTGAAGCCATAACTTTAAATTACTTCAATTTGAAACCTTACAGATAGGAAATTTCAAGTGCCTCAAAAGTTAAAAAGCACATACGTGTCCTACCTGTGTCGCCAAAAGGAATGATGTTAATAATCTTCTATTTAACGTTACACCTCTTTACTGGAAGGCTTCCATCATGCTTTACAAACTATATTGAAAACGTATCAAGTAACCCTCCAGAGACTCAGCAAAAACAGGTTGCATAATGGAGGTTACTTTCTAATAAAGTTGGAGAGGACTTGAACTCTGCTGTTCACCTGGGGACACTTGGGAATATTCTCCTTGGAAAAGGAGGAATTTGAATAAGGCTGTACACATTTCAACACATACAATAGCTATATTTTGGCCACATCTAGATATAGGTAGATATACACATTTAGTCTGCATATGTCGTCCTGTATAGTTTAATATGCTTACACCTCATGGGTTTGTATACATATAAAATTCTTTCAAACACTTCTTGTTTTAATCTCTCATGCTGTTTTCCCAGCCTTCTCTTTTTAAAAGAGTAAAAAAAAAGCATGTTGTGTCTTATTATCAAAATGATTTGATGTAGAAATAAACTTCCTGAAGATGAAGAGGGTAGAAGATGGTTCTTTCAATAGTCCTAGGAAATGGACTCGTTGTTGTGCCCATCTGTATGTGTGCACTCTTTGACAAAGTCTAATGTTTCTTTATATTCTTCCTTTTTCAAAACACAGATAAATACCAGCTTCTCAGCTTCCCTTTGCCTTCAGTTTCTTCCTAATTTTGCCAAGGGACTCAAAAGTAGACACCCATTTTCCAGTGACATTATCCTACAGCAAAATTATCACTGCTTAGCAAGACCTAGCAACCAGTCTACTTAGCCATCTTTCTTGCCCTAATTTTGTCCTCTTACCACCTTCATTTAGTGTAATCAATGCAATCAATACCACCTAGCTTTATCACTACCACCAACCTCATCCTGCAGGTTATTTTTGTTAAATTCCCTTTTGCCAGCAATTCTTACCTCTGCATTTCCAGCTGCTACTACTCTCATCTTTAGCCTAAAGCTTGCTGGCCCCAAAGCACACATATAGCTTTCAGTGCCATTTTCCATTCCCTTGCACATACTCTCAGACCTAGTCAGCTGCCAGTAGACAGTCCTTGGTGACAACCCTCACCCCTCCCTTAAGCCATTTCCAGACACTCCATCCTTCAGCTCCCATATTTTGCCATCCCCATCTCATGAGGCACTGCCACAATGTTTGCACCTTCCAGTCATTTGCCAGTGTTTAATATATTTTTTTAAATGTCCTGGGAGCATTAGCCACCTCCTAATAGACTGAGATAGGCATGTCTTGTTTAAGTACTTGACTTTGAGCTCTTGCCATGTAGAATCTGTGACCCTAAGCTCTCAAAAATCTTACCCTCCACTTATTTCATAGCAATTAAGGAGACTCTGCTCCTAACATATATATATGAAAGTGTTACCTCTCCAGTGACAAAACTGAATGGGGACAAAGAACATATGTAATCTCCAGACATGAGAAGAAATGGAGTTGCCTTTGTCCTCCCCACATATTGCTTATGGTCCCCAGGTACTCACCTCAAGGCCTTACTGCATTCCATTATAACTGTGAGGTTTGCCTTTTTACTGAAGTGCTGTTCTCACTACTTTTTAACCAATTTATAAGGTTTTACAAAACAGTTCTGGCAAATGCACTCACATGTCCCATGATACTCCTACACACCCAAGCTGGCAGAGCATGGGAGTGTATGGGGAGGTGGGAGCAGGAGGAGGCAGGTCTGATGCAAAATTCTCTGATGGCTACTCTCGTTTATTCTAATGGATTTATTTTCAGGATTATTTGGCTTGTTATAACAAGAGAGAATCTGCCACAGTATCCCTAATCTTTGTTAGCAGATGTCTGCCTTTGGACCATATGCTGGGTATAATCACTTTCAGCTGCCATTTCTCCTGCATGGTGAGTAATTTGGCAACTACCTCCTCTCGTCTCAGAGGCATCTGGCACAGACAAAAGCAAGCCCTGCAGATTTTTTCTAGCAGAGAAAGATATTGAAAATGAATTATGAATATCAAAAGACTGTATCTGGAATGTGCTGATAGCTCTTCAACAGCTATTTGTGTATTTGTCATCTTCAACTATTTAGTTTGCTGTATGTACAGTTGTTAAAGGAAGCTCAAAACACACATCTCAGTGATTCTATACAACTGTGTGAACATGAAATTTAACAGATCAGTATTTTTGTCAAAGTAACAATAGCAATGTTCTGAGGTTCTTGACTCCCCCACCTGTTGCAGTCTAGTCACAAGCTTTATTCCACAGATCTGCTCTTCATTGTCACCAGAATTCATCCAGTGTCCTTTGGTCATAAGCAAAAAAGGAGTAGAAAGAGGACACTTAGAGGAAAATGAGTATTCAGTATTATGTCATTTTAAGTTGTGAAGTGTTAAATGTTGGTGCTGAAATACATCAGGACTGTGAAAGCAATCTCAAATATTCTTCAGTTTCTTTTGCCATTTTTCAAATAATTTACAGAATTTACAATCAAGTTTCTTTCAGTTTTGACTAACTTTTTGACAGATGGATGTAAACTGAAATTGATGCTCTTCACAACTCTTCCTTCTACTTTATGATCCATGTTAGCTGTTATCATTGTCACACTATAAGACCCCAGATATGCTATCTACTTCATGCTGCAATTTTTAGTTTTAATATCTTCCTTCAGGCTTCTTTTTATTGCAAATTGTTTTATCACTATAGGAATTCCTTTCAGACAATATACAAACATTTTTACACACTAAAGGCTGAGCTTGAATTTGTAGCAGTACAAATAAATCTTCCCTTTCTCTCACACAACAATAATAATAAAATTATCACTGTGTTGCTGTCATTGCTGCAATTACATTAGGAGCTTCTACCAAATCGGCTGTACCACTGGCACAACTTCCTTCTGCACATCTTTTACCAACATAATAATTATTCTGAAAGAACTGTGGTCCGTGGGCACAGTATCTGGTTAAGTTTCATTTCCTTACTGACACTCAAACACCAATTTCCTAGCACAACAACAGAAATCCAGTATAATAACAAACACCAGGATAATTCCAAATCACATTGCTAGAGAGGAAAGACACGTGGTAGACTGCACACAAAAATGAGAACAGCATCTGAACTACTAATGAGACAGCACCACAAAGTTTCACTTGTTCAAAAATTCAAACTCACAGGCAGACTCTACTCAGCATGAGTAAAGGTGGCAGACATACGACAGTGTTTAAAACAAACACAATCACAGATGTTTTAATCAAGTGGTGGTGGAAATTTAATTGAAATAAGCTTAAGAATTCTCAGCTTCATTAATTGTTCGGCTCTGCATATAGTGCATGAATGGGAGAAAAGAGACACAGGCTGACGAAGGGCATATTTGAGAAAGCGTCCCAGGAGCTTGTTTCCTTAGCAATTTACAAAGCAAATGAAGGTAATCTGAAACTTCAAACTCTACAATATCTGCTTTATTAGACTTTAGTTTCTTGTTACTCTTTTCTCATTAGAAAACTCTTTCAAACACTAAAACCTCTATACAGCTCATTCACCTCTCTCAAATCCCTTTCTCTAAACTCTTAGTTACATTTTAGACTTAAAGCTAGGTACATGAATTAGTTCCTTGTGATACTGTCCCACAGCGGGTATTTTACTGATCTAATAAAACCACAATGAAATTACTGTATACAACTTAATATTGAAGACCAATTATTGATTTTTAGGGCTTCATTTCCAACCCAAGAGTGGCAGTGTGTCTGAAATCCGTGCAACTAGATCTATCTCTGGCAGAGAACCAACCAGCCATAGCGACGCACTGTTAGAACATTACATTTTCTTTCACTGCTAAAAGAGCCAGGAAATGATGTGTGCACATAGGTACATACAGTATAGATGTCACTCAATCATCCTCCACCTCTCTAATTATTTTTATTGAACTGTTCCTTTTCAAACACAGAGATGCCAAGACTGTAATAAGAGTGATGGCATTTTGGGGGGGACATGAAAATAAAGCATCTTAGTACTCTAAAGCGTCATTTCTCTAGGTTGATGGCCTTGGAGAAAGCTCACGTATCTGATACAACTGATACCACAACCCAAGTAGCATTACCTTTGCTATAGTATTAATTTCTACATTATCCTTACTTCAATATAAAGAAATGTTTGAGAGTTATCATGTGAATATTTCACTGGGGAGTTCACACTGCAGTCACTGCATTCAGGAATGATCCAAAAAAAAAAATCCTTTAATTTTAATAAACTTGGAATGGGAGTGCAATAGTTCATTCATACAATTAATTTGTGGAAAATTTTGTAATATATTATTAGAGAAAGATTTCAGTGTTCACATAAAACCAAAAGCCTACAGAAAAAAAACAAAGTAGTAAAAGTGAAAACAATGCACAGAAAAAAAAACCTAAGAACTCAGATCCCATCCTGAAACATCTTCCCAAAGGGACAGCTTAACTTCTATATGAAATGGAAGTACTTAGTTCTCTCTTTATTTTAACCTTTAAAAACAATGGGAGGAGAAAGCACAAGAAAGTGCACAACAGGAAGTTAAGTAAAAGGAAGGAAGTGATTTTAAAAATTTAAAAAATAGACAATCATTGAACCTTTGTGGAACTGGGAACTCTAGCTTAATTTTCCTAATTTAACTTTATTCTTCACCTAACCCTTATTTCCAGTAAAACTCCCCAGTTGATTTGACACTTTTCCAACTAGCCTTTAACTCATTACTGCATAGCAGTGTCTCTAAGGAGGCATCGTTTCCACATGAAAACAATTTTTGATCGGCAGGGAACTTTTCAATTCATACAAAAATTACTTGCATATATCAAACAAAATCTGTACCACCTACTTGCTACCTAGACACAGATTGTTCAGTTAGTTCTCAGTCTTAAGAAAGAAGTTGAATCACCTATTCAATATTGAAGATAATGAAAAAACAAATTATAGAAAATAAGTATATAAAAGAGAATTTCACAGATGCTCCTGGGATTAGGAACAAACAGTCTAGCAGAAGAGAATGTTTTGCAAGAGAGCCTTTAGGAGCCGTTATGAAAACAAACTATCGAGGTGTGCAGCCTGAAAGACATGCATTCAGGATATCTAACTAATTATTGTGAGAGTTCAGAACACATATGAAGTTGTGAATGTGACGTGTTCTTCTCTAAACAGAAGAACCTACCCCCACAGAAAATTAAAGCACAAGAACACATTTTGTTCTGAAAGACAGGAGAAGTAATGACACAACAAGGGAAGAAAGCAGTAAGGTATACAATTATCTTTAAACAAATGAGTCTCAATGTACGTTCAATACATTGGTTTCACCTTAAGGCACTACTTTTGTGTATTTTTTATTTTATATTATATATAAATATATATAAATAATAATAATAATAAATATAATATAATAAATATATATAAATATAATGTAATAAATATAATAAATATATATAAATAATAATAATAATAAATATTAATGCCATCTGCAAATCTTTGAAAACAATTTCCATAATGGGCCTATCACACGATGTTGTACAACCTTATGTATTTTTCCCCTTCTGTCATTGTAGAGACCTTCTATTTTAGTCCGATGATTACACTTCCATATCTGAGGAAAATATTAAAAAATACTGAAGTCCTGTCTTGAGTACCTATTCTCTGTACTTCATTCATAATACTATTTACAAATCATAGAAAAGTGGATTCTGAATCCAGAAACTCCCAGGTAATTCTTTGATTAAGACTGAGAGTTAGATATTCTGAAATTGTCACTGTTTCAAAGCTCCCTTTATTTTATAATGCTTAAAGCATTTCTTCGTTACTTATTAGGAAATCATCTGAAGAGCAGATTTCTAAAACTGGGGACTATAATCTGTTTTTGATGAAAAAACAGAGACTACTAGGCTGTCTTCCATATGCAACAGTAATCCTAGTCCATCCACTCTGAAGATTTATACCAGTGAGATTTGGGCAACATTCTAGCTGTAGAAATTGTCTCTTGAGTTCACATAATCAGAGTCTGAATTAAATATCAGGTTCCGTGTTGAGTAAGCAAAAAAATGCTTACAAATATGCAGCCTGTCCATTCCAATGAGCCACAACTGCAGAAAACTGACAGCATATAGTCTCTCATTCAGCTAGGAAAGTTACAGATTGTAGCATGAAAGATTAGACATTGTTAAGCAGTGTCAAACCACATTGGCAGTTTTCACATGTCTAATGTGTAATTACATAAGGATCATTGCTCAAAAAGCACAAGATCTGGATGATGTGAGCTGAGTGCCAACTCAGCCATTCATCTGAAAACATTTAGTGTATGTATGCACTACGGAGTGAAAATAAATTGTTTCTGTGAATGTGATTTTCCTTTTGTTGTTTTTCATAAGTGTGTCTCTGATGCTATCACTGAAGCTATACCGCAGTCTCTAAGGGGCGCTCTTCCAACTTGAAAGCATCATCTTGTGCATGTCCACAGTTGAAGGCATATATACACACTAAGGGTGATTTTGGCATGCCACACCAGCACCTGTACACTATCAAGAAACAAGACAGTTCCTGCTTAAATTTTCCTGTCATTCTCAGTAGTAAGCAGAGTTAGAGTTCTATTTAAAATAGAACACTTTTTTTTTTTTGGAAGACTGAGTTTCAGTGGTAGAGTGAATGCATGCTACCTGCATTCAGCTATCACCAGTAGAAGAAAAACAGGTTGGGGAAATAGGAATAAGGCAGCAGAAAAATATGCTCATGGTGGTCTGCACAGTTTTGAAACAACAGGCATATTTCTAGCGCTGAGACTAGCTGTGACTGTAGTCTGTGAGCCAGTTGGTGACTTCAGGCTGAGATTTAAAAGTTAATTACTATAAGCAGTTTCCATTAAATTTCTGTTCAATTAATTCAATTCAAGATTAACCCAAGCGATTCGTTGCAAGTGCATAAAATTACAGATGTTGATTTTAGTGCAAATAGAAGGCTGCTCCCTATAGAAATAAGAACAATATTACATTAGCCAAAAGCTACCACAAACCAAGCAGAACCCAAATCCCAGA
Source organism: Lagopus leucura (assembly GCF_019238085.1). Taxonomy (NCBI): domain Eukaryota; kingdom Metazoa; phylum Chordata; class Aves; order Galliformes; family Phasianidae; genus Lagopus; species Lagopus leucura. The sequence goes on from NW_024962262.1 coordinate 55,659,085, forward strand.
GATTTTACCATGAGAGAAAAAACAGACAAACAAACAAAAAAAAACAAAAAAAAAAAAACAAAAAAATAAACACAGATTTAGAGCTCTAAACAGCTACAAATGAGCCAAAACGAAAATACATGGCCTAGAAACTTCTAATTTCAAAATTAACACCACATAGAATCACAGAATGATCTAGGTTGGAAGGGACCTCAAGGGTCATGAATCTCCAACCCCCCTGCCACATGCAGGGCCGCCAACCTCCACATTTAATACCAGACCAGGTTGCCCAGGGCCCCATCCAATCTGGCCTTGAACACCTGCAGGGAGGACAGGGCATCCACAGCCTCTCTGGGCAGCCTGTTCTAGAACCTCACCACTCTTGATGTAAAGAACATCTAGCAGCACGTTTGAATTTTGATGAAGAAATTCACACTATTGCAAAAAATGTTAAGCCATTTTCCTGTAAGACTATTATCGTTAGTCCAGTTAACAATAATTAATTCCTGGACATGAAAACAATAATCCTACGCATCCCAGCTTCTAACAAAGCACAGACCATGCCACATGGAAACTACAAAGAGAATCAGGAAAATTAACCAAAAATGAAATACATGCTTCTGACTTTCTCCCAGTGTTTCACATGAAACAGTGCGGACAGAATTTTTTTATCTTGTTCCTGTAGTAGCTGATCTACCTGACCACAGCTACATATGGTGAAGTACTGAGTTATTTCAAACAGCAGTTGCCAGCTAGCTCAAAACAAGAATGGAGAGATGTTTTTGCACCATGATTGTTTTGGGAAAAAGAAAAAGGAAAACAAAAACAAAAAAGCACACTTGCTACTTTAGCATATTTCTAATTTACTTCAGCTTGTACATCAGGAAGCCTTTTTACACATTGCTGACTTCAGTAGAAACTCCAAGACAACAGGTTTTATAAGTGTTATGCTCATCTAAAGGGTGACTGCAGTAGTACCTTCCTTCCCTACCATCTTGCTCCTGTGTCTCTGGACTGTCGCTAACTGGATTCAAAACTAACAGTGTAAGAATCATCAATGATGGCAAAAAGCAATCATACGTTCTTAAACACAAATCAAGTTTTGCACTGTTCAGAAGAGTTCAGCTCTAGAACCGCGTGTTACAATGTAAGATGCAGCAATTCCCAACAGTTGAGAATCACATACATAGTTCAACTGTAGAGCACCTTCAGAAAACATCTATTTAATATGTTCAGGGCTTAAAGATTATATTCTACCTTGAGACAATGCTGCTAGCTAGTTAACTTTATTGTTTACTTTTGTTGTGCTTCACCGCATTCACTTTTATATTAAAAGAGTCATCCATACTTATTCAAGATAGCATCCAAGCGATACACTAATGTTTAATGAATTTGTCCTTAAGAAGTGAAATATGTCTTTAAACTTGTATAGGACTCAGGCTAGATGCTATGGCTTTGGCAGATAGTCTGTTGAGAGTTGCTAATTAGAAGAAAATTAAATGGTGGATCATTTTACGAAGAACACGGGGCCTACAGTTGATCTGAATACTGGCAGCAGGCTAAAGCGGCTGAGCAGTTGGGATCTTCTGCTATAAAATAAGGTCCTCAAAAATAGTCCACTTGCAGTCTTCAAAGTTTTCCTTATGCAGGCTTCCTGGATAGTAAATACTAGGCTGTTCAAGTAACAGTGTTTAAGAACATATTATATGGAATCATAAGGGAAATGCTGCTCTTTCAGGATAAGCCTTTTTTGCTTGACTCAGAGTGACTACGCACAGCACTAGGGTTAACATCATGGCCACGAGGCTGAGGTTTAGACAATATAAAAGCATGTACTCCATAGTCAGGTTCCTAAAAATACTAAAAAAGGAGTTCCTCACTATTTTTAATGTAATTTTTATTTTATCCTCTTCAGTATCCTTAAGCTGTCCCAAAAGCAGCCATCAGTCTGCTGCTTTTCCAAAGGTTTTTTTTTCATTCCCACAAGTTACCACCTTCAGTCATTATGTCTTTTGAGGTATTGGTGCTACCACATAAACCTGGCACTTTTCTAACATCTAGATCCTTCTAAAATTATGTATCTTATATCTTTCATACCAGGCTACGGACAGAAGAAAATCTGACTTAATCAGCTGAAGTCATGCCTAAGGACAAAGACTGTTTCCACTGCCTGTTCAAAGAGGAAACAAGAAACCAGATCCATTTATTGAACTGCTAGCATCTGAGCTGTGAGCGACAGTTATAAGTAGGTGTTTTGATATTTGAATAAGGCACTCATTTAGTACCACAGGAACAAAACAATTTAGGACAGTGATTCTTCCGAAAGGAAAGACTCTGGAAGACTTAAGCAATTTGTACACTTCCTTCAGACAGATACTTTTAATCTTTTCTTTTTTTCATAGAAAATTAGATCTTCGTATCCTGGCAAAGTAATTTGTGTGTCTCAGGATTAGCACAAAGGAACTGAGAAAGAATATGATTTTAGAAAATTAAATTGAAGATTATTTAGAAACAGAGTGTATCAGAAAATAGTTCCCTCCTTGAAAATAATAACATTTTTGTTTTCATCTCAATCAAATACAGAAGAAAACAAACAAACAAACAAACAAAAAATTCAAGTATATCACAAATTAGGCTTTTACACAATTTTTCACATCAGGAACAGTGAAATTTGACATTTTGGAAGGAAATTAACTGCACAGCTGCTCTGTGAAATTCACTTTCTTGTTAAATCTGAAAATGACTAAATTATCTAACTTCCCTGGGCAGCCTCTGAAGATGCCAGAATTTGCAGTTACCGGGCAGTAAGGCAGCAACAGTGGGACTATTCCAGCTTCCTGAAATCAATTTCAGCGTACTCAAGTTTCCAGTTGTAAGTCTAGGATAGGGGACCTCAAAAGCTCCTCTGTGCTCAGTCAGGATTTCCAGGGCTTCCAGGTAGGGTTGGAAGATGAACCACCAAGGCTTCGAGACTTTCCTCTGGAAGCTGGTATTTTTGATGTGCTTTCTGGGGACCTGCCACTGGCTGGACCATCACAGCAGGACATCTCACCAAGAACATCAAACAGGCAATAAAGATCAGTTGACAACTCCAAGATAGGCATACTGTGTGGACTTTCCATGGCTGGTCCATGTATTGCAAAAGCATCAGTTATCTATCCAAAGCCAGCTTGCCAGGAAGGCAAGCTACAATCATCCTGAAATCCCAAGATGCTGTGTATTCATTATTTTGCATTGTACTAATGAGCACTTAAAGCATACTTTCTGATCAGCACTACTTGGCAATGGTCAGAATCAAGATTGCAAAGAGATTCAGTTATTCCCAAAGTATCAACTGTCATTTTTGATGAAGTATACCCAAAGATATCCCAGCTTTCAACTGTTATCCCAAAGGATTCAGGTCTCCTACATATCCCATATAACATCTGTTAACTGTACAGAGACCTGGACACATTAGGATGCCCCACAGGACATCAAACTCCCATATGTAGGCAATTTAATTATGCTTGAGTTGATGACTTGTATTCAACATTACAATGCAATCTCAGCAAATTAGCTTGTTTTCCAAAAATCACTGAGCCAAATTTACCCCAATATTTAGTGATTTATCTTCATCAGGAAAGCTCATGTAGTGACAAATATAGCTCATTTCACTGGCTGATTTTTTTTGTTTGTTAAAATCAGTAACATCCTCCACAATATCTTATCTGTACTGACAGAACAGCTACGGGCAACATTTTCTCAGATATTTCTTACAATGAGAACTTCCAGGCAGCCACGACTGAGTTTGCAGTCTCCTATGTTCCAACAGTGTTTGCGTTTATCTGGTTTTTTTTTTAATATGTTTTTTCTTATTAGCTTGCTAAAAATAAAATAAACAGAGTGCCTTAAATTCTGTGCTTGCCAGTCCTGTGGTAAAAATACCCCTATTCTCACAGAATTACAAAATAATTCAGATTGTAAGGGAGCTCTGTCAGGTCATGCAGCCCAAACCCTTGTGCAAAGAACATTAAACCTGACCAGCTTGTTCAATGCTTCGTTGGTCAAGTTTGGATATCCCATGAGTAGAGTACAGTAACTGCTTCTTTTTGCTTTGCTTTTTTAGCTTTGCATTCACAAAGATGTGTCCAACGTGCTCAAGTGATGTGCAGAAACTGTGGGAGGAAACACCACCATCCCGATGGAGCAGGAATACAAGGACAAAACACAAGGCCAGTGCTGCATATTCTCTCATGTTGTCCCTTTTCACCTTCTTCTTTAGCTAATCCCCCATCGGACACAAAGAACCACAGTGACCATGTGGAGGCATCACGCCAAACCAGTGAGATCACCTCATGAAGCAAGGGACATGAATGGTGCATGAAGTCATTTCAAAAGGAGCACAGGAGTCCTACTACCAGTCCTATCACTTCTAGCACACCCCCAAAGTTGTGAATCATCAGACTTGGTGTCTGAATTTCTGACGCTTTTACATCCCTGCTTAGAAATTCTAAAGATGTTATGAATGTCAGTATTTGATGTGATTTTCTGTGGAGATGGTAAATAGTCATATTCAATACCTTAACATTAAACTCCTTATATGAAAATAGTTAATAAAACAAATAACACTGTCAAATCTCCATGATGTTTGTCAAACAAATGCTCTGCTCAGCCTTCTCCTCTACCACATTCCTGTCTTTCTCCACTGCTCCAAGAACCCCTTCTAGCAGGGATTTCTTGACACTGTAATTATAGCCTACAAAAAAGGGCTATTGTTACTTTGCACATGATAAAAGTACTTTAAGATTGGCAATAACATACAGTTTTATAAGTATCCTCAACAGCTGGTGTGATTTGATAGAGCAAATAATTGTCCCTATTTCTAGCCCAAGCTTGTCTGTCTTTTGCAAAGAGCAACCCTCATTACTTCATGATTCTACAGGTTTCTGTAAGACCTTGAGACCTTTTTTTTTTGTAGTAAAGACCTTTTCCAAACTAATACTCATTTTAAAAGCTTTAAAGTTGACTAACTTCAAGAAGTCGAGAATGAACATAATAAATATAGCAAAATGCAAGCTGCAGGCTGTAATAAAGAATTACACAATTACGAGTGCTGGCTCCCATAAGATTATTGCAGGTCTTCACATATGTATTTTTCAAATTTTCAACACTGGCCACAAAGGGCCATTAATACCTCTATTTGTTTTCCAAATTTTCAGTATACTACTCTGCCAACAAACTGGATTAACAGGACTTGATGCACTTCAAAATTAACTGCTTACTTTGTTGTTTTCAGATTTTCCATAGAATCTGGGGATGATGTTTCAGTCTGACCTTCCCAGTTTATAAACTAAGAACTTTTCGTGACTATCCAGATGTCTCAGTGCACCACAGTTATAAGAATATGAGGGGAAACAATATTGCTATAGTGCTGCCTTGTTCTTGAAAAAAGCCCTTCTTTTGTACAATATCCAACACCGTTTAATAGTTGCTGATATGCAGTATTAGAAGATCATTCAATGTGAATTTCATTCTGATATCTGTTTATTACTTTCGTCAGTGCTTTCCCTTTGGCTACCTGTGTGTGCTTTGTGCAGTAACACAGCTCATTACTTAGTGTTAATGAATAAAAACAAATATTCATACGTGATGAATATTTGGGGAAGTGGGACCCAGTGAGACAGAAGGACTTAAGGACAGCAATTCATCTCACTTACATAAAACATCTATGTTCAGGACAGGATGTTCAGCCGTTTGAAGATGCTTAATTTTTCCCTGTAACCTACAAAGGGTATTTAATACTTCAGACTAAATTTATTGACAAAAAGGGTAAATGAGAAGGTTTTCTATCCAGAATATTCCTGCCTCCATTTGTCCCCCCACACTCCCATCACAGTGTTCATTGTTTCTTTCCACAAATTTGTTAGCAATCCCTCCACAGACGGTACGTTTGTCAGATAACACTTTCCCTATCTTATTAGTACATAGCCTTCTTCACAGTTGGTTTTTTGGGTTTTTTTTTTTTGTTTGTTTTTTAATCTGTTCAAGTACACTGATACCAATTAATTAGTTCCCTTCTTTCGTGTGTATTCCCAGTACAACATAAGAAACGTGGAATTACAGCTCTATGAAACCAAAATTATTCTAATAAACGAAGCATTTTCTCATTAGCAAAAAGTATTCATGCATATGATAAAATCTCCAGCAGGGTTAGCAGCTGCTTATTAATGGCTGTTTCCTTCTTGATACAGTCATTTATGTTTAAACATGAGCTAATACATTTCTGCAACATATACATCTACTCCTGTGTTTTCCATTTCATCCATGCATAACAAATCGTATTCTTGTTTCTTTCACAATTTGCACCACTGTAAACTGGAGCTACCCTATTAAACTTAATAATTAACACCACAAGAATATTAGATAAAAATGAAAAAAGAGACAAAGCCCATATTTTTCATGCACATACATTAGCAACACATTATGGGTATTTTATGCTTTTTCTTTTCATTTTGTAGGTATATTTTCTGAGATCTGATAGACATACTGATGAATTATTCAACAACTCTCTTAACTGTGATTTATCTGAAAGCAGAAAGAATTCATCACCAGCAGAGCTAAAATAAACAAGCTCTTATGACTCTAAGATTAAATTACTGACATAAACAAAATCTGAAATTCCTTCATGCGGTGTTCTACATGAACATCAGCAGAGAAAGAACTTGAATACTTTCTTACAGGGGCTGTAGGAGTTCACAGACAGTTTCTCAGTTAAGGTCACATCTTACTTCAGAAGGATACTAAAAGAACTACGTATTAAAAATATCTCATCAGTTGTATTTTTGACAATGAATGACAATATAAATTGGAATTTACAGGCACTGCTAAATGTTTCACAAAAGCATGTAATAAAAAGGCAGTCTACTGAAGTTCTCTTGATGCCAGCTTCCAGCAATAAGTAAAATCAGCAGCATGCAGGAGTTATATATATATTTAATTGAACTTTACCTGGCATGCCTTTAATTGGCCCCTGAGGAACAAGTTACCAAGCAGTGCATCCAGTCATCCCCTGGGTCCCGTAACCAGGGGTACATAGCTGGGCTTTAGTTCTATGCTTCATAATTAAGCATCTGCTATGAATACACACACAAGATTAAAACATAGGATCCCTTTGTGCTTTCACTTATTTGCAAACATGAAAAGTTTATTTTTAAGCTCAGCATTGTATAGAGGGTTCTTTCTTTCCCTCCTACCCCATGAAGTACCAGAGAGGGATGATTATTATAGAAGGTCCTTATTGTATCCACAACAGCCTGAAAATTGAGTCCCAAACCAAAGATGTTAGGATTTGCAAGACAAGAAAAGATTTTTAAAAAATAGACAAAATCCTTTACTGCAGTAGGACTCATAAAGAAAACCATTTAATTCTGTTGGGTTACTTCATACCTATGATGGCATAAGGAAGCACAGAATTAGAGGATACACCATGTACTTCTAATCTGGTGCATTTAATTGCTTATTTTTATACCATTACCTGCATGTTTCAAACAAAAAATCCTCACAGTTACACTCATAATTGCTATATCTAGACCCAGCTTTCAAGTATTCTTGATAATTGGATGCAGCCTGAACTAAATCAAATATCTAGCAAATAGTGAGAGGTTACTACCAAAAACTAGATATTTTTTTCTTCTTTTCAAAACAGACAATTTTTCTGTAATCTTTTCAGTGTTTTCACCATATTTGTCAAAATGTTATTTAGCAAACCTCAGCTACTGGTGGAAAAACAATTTAAAGAACATAACTCATATTTGGAAAAGTCTGATTTTTTAAAGGAACTCTCAAAGACATCATATTTGGTTACAAGTACATATTTTCACAAAATTATGTTTAAAGTCCTTTTTTAATTTAAAAAGGTTTTATGTGAACTTTCTGCTATGTTCCTCAGCTATTTGCCAGAATAACCTCCTCTGTATGACTTAGTTTCTCTTTTCATTCTTCTCAAGCTCCTTCATCCTGTAAAGTTGCCTGTAGTATGACAGCAGTACTTTGAATAGAGACATGATTTTAGATACCCATCATCACAGCAGTATCTACTATAAGCCTTGTAACTGCTTTACTAATGGGAGAAAAAGTACCCCTCTGTTCACAAGTGAAAACCAGAACTATAATATGAAGTATTATATGAAGTCAAGTATCTTTTCATAGTTGCCTACATATTTCAAATCCCTTAAAAAACATCAGAAAATAATAATTTGAAATGGTCAAAGGAAGGCCTCTGAAATGGAACAGAATACTTTTTTTTAAATGTTTTTCTGAAGTTCAAGTTTTTACATTTATTAGAAAAACAAAGCTGATTACTAAATCCAAATTCTATTTTCTTAATTTTGCACAGTGATAAAAAGAAAGAGAAAAAAAAAAAAAATAACCATAAAATCAACAACAGTAAGAAAAAACTTTGTGTCTTTTTAAACTACAGTTTCTGGAAGATGCTGAAATCTTAACTGGACCACATGTCAACTTCTGGTTGGGGCCTACTCTAGACTTTGCTGAAGGAGTTCATTGTTTTAACTGAAGTATTAAATAAGGAAAGGAAAGAAAGAATCTAAGCTCCAGTCCCCCTGCTGTTTCCAACTACTGGATCAGGCACCAGCTCAGACTGCCCAAGGGCTGGTTCAATCTGGCGTTGAATGCTGCCAGGGATGGGGCACCCACAGCTTCTCTGGACATCCTGTGCTACTGAGTAAAGAATTTCTTCCTAATATCTAATCTAAATCTCCGCTGTTTTGGTTTAAAGTCATTCCCCCTTGTCCTATAATTATCCAAGTTGATTTCCCTTCAGTTCATAATCCCCCTTTAAATTTTGAAAGGCCACAATGAGGTTTCCCTGGAACCTTCTCTTCTTCAGGTTGAACAAGCCCAGATCCCTCAGCCTGTCTCCATGGGAAAGGTGCTCCATCCCTCTGATCATCTTCATGGCTCTCCTCTGGACTCCCCCTAGCAGCTCCATGTCCTTCTGGTGCTGGGGCTCAGGCCTGGATGCAGTACTCCAAGTGGAGGTCTCACAAAGGCAGAGAAGAGGGGAACAATCTCCTCCCTTGCCCTGCTGCCACCCTTCTTCTGTTGCAGCCCAGGATACTGTTGGCAAGTCATCGTGTCACCTATACTTCCTTGAAACAACATCAACTTCTCCTAAGTTCACTGGATTTATTTATTTCAGAGCAAAATACTGAGCTTTGCAATTTACAGCTTTCTATTTATGTATTTATTTTCCTATTAAGCAGCAGTCACACGTAGTGACATCGTTCTAAGGACTTCTCTTTCCGAACTCCACTGTGCTGACATTCATCAGCTGTGGACATAACCAGAATTTGAACCCTGAAGTGTTGTATTCCATGATGAAAGACTTATAAGTACTTTTATTTTCGGAGCCTTGAAACAAGGATTCAATTTGAATATGAAGCTGTCATAGATTTTATATTGCCTTTGCCAAAATTATCTGCTCTAGAGTCACTGTTCACTGTTCAACAGCTGTGATAAGGATTCACAGTGGCAAAATTGTTATTTAAGTGAAATATGAATCTCACTGTATGCCATACATGAATCTCATACATGCCATACATTAGAAAGAAGAGCATGAAATATCAGTTTATAAAAACCTCAGTTCTTACTGTAACAGCAGTATATCAAAACTCAAGATTATATGTAACATCTGTGATGCATTTTATGCACTTTTCTATCCTGTTAAAACTCATTTTGAAATAATGTGCAGGACTGGGTTCTTGTTACTGTTTTGCCTTGAGATAGCATACAATTGGTTTTGACTGAAAAATACCTCCTTTGCAGAATGATATCAAGGAAAATACTAGACACGTCATCTTCCTGTGTTAAACAAAGTAAATCCTGCTGCTTTGAAGGCATACTTTTTTTGTTATTATTTTATTATCCCTGGAGGTTATTCCCAATAACATTAAGTGAATAGGAACTACATTTTCAACACTACTGCAATTTCAGAAGTTTGATAGTCTTAATTAACATGAGCTGGATGAAAACATCTCGTGAAAAAAATGTAGAAGAATGGTATTTTCACCCTATCTTGGTTTAAGTCACTGCTGACTTAGCAGAGAGCTTTCTTTCTTTCTTGCATTCTTTAGCTAGCATTTGTGAAAGCAAATATGAATAATGGAGGAGCACCATTACTGCATGTTAGGAACATAGCTGAAAGAAGCCAAAAGCACTACAAAAGGAAGTAGTGTGGATCAGATTTCTAAAAGAGTTGTTTTTGTAACTACAGCTGGAGAGTTAACATTGAAAGCAAATGCTAAGAGCCTTGAACAATCGTGTATCTTTACCTGGATTAGATTATACCATTGTAACAGGGAAATTACTCAAACAAATTAATACTGTGTACCTAATCATCACTTGAAACAGAAATAAAAGAAACAAAGATGCACTTATGTTTTAAATAAAATATTTACATTTAAGGTATTGTTTGCAGCATTTTTGAAGTAGTTCTGCTGGAACTTTGTTAGAGTGGTTTTGAGTAGAGGTAGTTGCCACTCATCACTGAAAAATGTAGTATTAGTTTATTTGGGCCTGCCCTACACCATGGAAGCAGAGTTTCAAATGGAGGGAGCTTAAAAAATATCAACAATAACCAGCAGTTATCAGGATGCTATGGAAAGTCCTAAGTTGGAATCTCAGTTAGCCTCAAAGACGTACAAGGGTACCGGGTGCCTCAGAGGCTGAGCCAAGAATTAGTCTTATAACGCATACATTTTAGCCTATACAATGCACAGTGGCCAAGATCTTTCTAAATTACAGACAGTGCATTTCAGGAGCAGGAGAGAAATGCGAGCAGAGTGCTATAACAACCTTCTCCTTCTTTTGCCCCCAGGAAATACTCCTAAGAACTAACTGCCCTATCTACAGTCAGTACATTTGGCCATGGAGTCAGTGCTGGCTTTCTCTGCCTGGCCACGTCACTTTCTCCATAGTCCCTCAGCCAGATTACACTGGAGAAAAGGTCTAGAGGTAGGGTAACTTCCTAACAAGGGCAGGACTCCAGAGTACAAGTCATCCAATTCCAAGGTGTATATAGTTTGACCACCACCTGAAATACACATTCTCAGCACTGCCAACCAATCATTCAAATGAGGGCTACAACTGCATTTCTCTGTGTGGCGTTCCACCCATGTGGCAGTAGCAGGTGATGCTTCCAGAACACCTGACAGATCTCAGCTACTACACAGCTTAGTCTCTAGATCTTAAACAGGATTAGGCATAAGACATTTAATTGAGTGCTCAAGGGAAAAATGCAAGAGAAAAGGTGTATAATTCTGGGTGGGGATTCTTTGCAGAATATCAGCTTTCATTGACCACCAAGACTCAGTTCAAGCTCGCCTTGACAAGTAAGAACAAGAAGATGCTGCATTATTAGTTTAATTGAAACACTAGGACTGCTTTGGTAAAGTACTCCATTAGGAGTTTCCATGCAGATTATTATATTCTGTCTGAACAATACCCAGTGAGTAGCATGGAAAGTAGAGGTCTCAAGTATTACATCCAGATTAGAGTGATATTGTGAGATGAAGACTTCAGAGTATAGATTTCTAGCTGTAAATTAGTCAAAAGAGTGCATGAAGGATATGTCGAGATAATATCTCTGTAATATCTTGACTTTTCATGTCCTATACCATGCAGACTTAATTAACTCTACATAAAACTCTCATCTTTTAATTCTAGGTGACTGATAAATTTGACAAAACTTTCTTTAGAAATAAACTACACCATTACAAAATTCACAGAGGTTAAACAGAGATCTTCCACTGGCTTCAGACCAGCCAGGATTTCACCTACTGAGAAGCTCCACAGTAAAAAACTGTCAACAACAGCAAAAGCCACAGATTTCTCCATGGAAGTGGCAAAAAAGACAGATACATATGAGAGCTCCTGAAAGTAATGCCTCCTATTTTATTCTTGGCCCACAATGTCAGAGGCAGATGTTGGTTGTATGACAGTAGAGGCTGAACCTTCCCACCAATATCCCACTACATGCTGTAAAAGATGGCAGCAGAGGGACAAGATGTCACAATGGCATCTGACATGGAAGTGCAGATAAAGCAAAAGGGTGGAGTTGAATTCCTCTATGCAGAAAAAAACGGCACCAACTGACATTCATTGACGCTTGCCAAATGTTGCTGGAGACCAAAGTGGATATGAGCACACCGGACAGTGGGTGGTGCATTTCAGTAGTGGTGACAGTGACAGTGGGTCACCTCTGCTGGTACAGATTGTTATAAACATGGCATGCAAGCTCTTGTTCATCACTGGTGAAAATGAATGGAGTAATTTAATGCTATCACCATCACAAGTTTTTAAATAGTGCAAAAACAAACAGACATGCTAGGCAGTATAATCCACTGATGCTCATCAACAATGTCACATCAAAAGATGCATATATATGGGATAAACATTTGATCTGATAGGTAAGGTCCCAGGATCTATCTGACTGGAGAACTTGATAATGTTTCCCTCGTTTGCATTTGGCTCTGTGCCCCATCCAATTGCACATGATGACAAAATCTGAACATACAACATCATTCCCTGATTTTCACAGAAAGGAAAACCAAGTGCATAGGACAAGAGCTTTAGCCATGCATGCACTAAACCCCAGGGCACACGCTGTATACCCCAGCAGAAAAGTCTAGACACAGCTTTAAGAGATTAGTCAGAGACTGACTGAAGAAAACTTTTTTTCAGTTCGTAATGTTTAAAGTGTCTGTCAAAAGCCAGTTTCCCTGATATCTCATAGCAATCAGTCTCTCAGAATGAGCCTCAACAGTGAAAAGTCTCACAGAAGCAAAGATTTGGTTATCTAAATTTGAAAAATTCTTCAACATGACAGTCTATTACAAGGAAAGCTGAAAATCCTAGAACACTGGCATCATCGTAGGTACACCCATAATTTTAGTAAGTAAAGCTGATTTACTTTTATCCCTTCTTTAACGTATCAAGCAAAAGAATCTCTTAATCAGTGAAATATAATAGTAAAGAAAAATAGAAGCTCTTATAATAACCCTATACAGCATATAAGACAACTTCACAAACCACAGTTCTGAGTCCCCAGGATTTCCGGGTTCAAAACCACATGGGTTTCAACTTTCAAATCACAATATTGTTTCATTATGCTGAAATATTTAGGATGCTGCTGCACTTTTTTTCAATCTCTGAAATAGCGAAGGAGAAAAGAGAAACTGCTGTAGAGACAGGAGCAAACCATATTATAATTCTGCACAACAAACAATAAAATCATCATTTCGGACCAGCAACTTTGTATAGATGTCAATGAGATGATGTCAGCAGGTTTAGAAATACGAGCATCTGTTGGTACGCGTTTCATTTTTGCTCTTTATTTCCAGTTACATACTTTGTCATCGTAACCCTATTTGATCTCACATTATAGGGCTACTACCAACTTCAAACAGAGTTGAAGGCTCCTCAAGGCTCTTTTCTTTTTTGACAGGCCTCTGAAAGTGTTCTTAATTCCTCCCTACTCTGTATGTGCATTATTCATTAATATGCATTATTCAGTACCTCATTTGGACCAAGAGAATTTTTGTGGATCAGATTTATAGCTGCTCATAATAGAGAGCAAGAGAAATTACTTTCTCAGACACACCGCTCATTGAAAAAAGTTATTTTCACTGACTAGTGCCTGAAGACCTCCAAGATATCTACTCAAAGTACTTGTGATTGTATTTGCTGTATCAGGGCAAAAGCGACAGGAATCAAGGGAAAGTTTCCTCAGAAATCTAAGGCAGAATTACCGAGTTTTAGTCTAATCAATATTATTAGCAACACAAAATATTCCAGACCCTTTGTTTAGTACATTGTCTGAGTGCAAAGTTCTGCTGGAAGATTTTGAGCAACATTGCTTCTTATTTGCTGATCTAAAACAGGTAAGCAGAAATTCTTTCGATTCAAAAGAACACCCAGGATACACTGCTATAAGATGGCTGCCTTTGAAATTTGATTTCCTTCTTGTTTAACTCACTAGAGTTGGTATGAAATTTGAACAAAGCCGTGAAAGGCTTCCAGAAAAATCTGTAATGCTTCATCAGGTGCCACTTTCAAGTGGGTAAGCAGCTACTTACTTCTCTTTTTTTTCCTTTTGTTAGCACTCTGTTGACAAAAACACAGGGGGATGTTTCTGTCTCCTAAAACTCCAAAGGAATCTCAGCTATTTGCTCAGCACATGCAGCAGTACACAGTTAACAATTATCCTCTGTTGGGCATGGTTACTTCCCCTCCCTTGCAAACATAGCAATATACTTCAGGTCTATATACATCTATACCCTGCTATACAGGTCTATAGTATAACAAAGTGCATAAGATATGATGAGACAGCCAATATAGTGCATACCACAGTGACCCTTTGTAACTGGCATGCATGGCTTTCCATTCTTTTTATACATATATTAGGCAGCAGTTTTATAGACGCTTGCCAGAGCATCAGCTAAATTGGTTCAGTCATGATGCTTGAGTTCACTTCTGCCCTGGCACTTGTGGTGAACTTTAGCTTGGACCCACAGAGCTATGCCTTTAAACTCAGCTCTGCTACTTCAGTTCAAGCCCAGACTAAGCATGGCGTTTCTCTAGTTACTCTGAAAGAGTTGTTAAGCAATGTCTCTGCACAATGGGCAATGAGTTATGGTGCACAGTTCCCCACCCTAGTACCAACCAAGCTTATTCCAAAATTGAAGACAGCATACTTACCTTACGATAGTGAATTCAGTTGCTTCACTTCCAGCTCAGTGCCTGGCCTCTTCCTATGGCATTCTACAGTCCTCTGCCTGAACTGTCTGAAAACTACTGCATGTCAAATACTTTACCTGCTAGTTCAGAAACAAGTCTCCCTTCTACTGGTTTCCCCTCTTGGTTTAAGCCATAGTTGTCCAACCTTTTGGCTTGCCTGCACCACACTGAGTGAAGAGGAATTGTCTTGGGCCACATACAAAATATATAATATAGTTAATGTATACAAGTAATAAAACTGCTTCTATTTTTTTAATTAAAACATTCAAAGAAGAGGGCAACAAAAACATAAAACTAGCAGTTATGCAGAAGCCATAAGGCAGACTCCTGCCTCCTTCCTGGGTGCTGGAAGGCAGCAGTTTGGCACTGGTTACTTGAAACGCAATAGCCGTTCAGTAGAAAGAGCAGTGAGCCAGAAGCTATGGGCTTGGGTGAGAAATGGGTCTCTGCAACAGGATGATGAACAGCACCGCATGGAAAGCCCAGACTCCGTAATGAGCAGCACTATATAAAGCCACAAACCATGGATGGATCACCTGCACTCACAGGAGGCAAAATGACTGATCAGTAGCTTCAGCTTCTAAAGTCTAGATTTCAGTTGGGCCGGTGTTCCAAGGCAGGAATGTGACAACTTACTTAAAAATAGCTGGCAAAAGGACAAGCTGGAAGCTTGGAGGGTTATTCAGACTTGTGAATGGTATTGCCAGAGTCTAGAGGATTACAGAGCTAATTCCCTTATGGCATTCCTCTTAAGGCAAAACAGTAAAAATTAAGTTTCCTGAGATAGGAAATTAAAGCATCAAATTGGAACATAATCACCTCAGCAGTTTGAGAAAAGAGCTTAGTATCTCAGCTTTCATTTTACAATTTGAACTTGATGAAAGAGAAAATGAATTACACATCTGTGTGACAAGAATTGCCTCAGACAGTATAGGGAAGGAAGTCAGTCAGTTTTGTGGGGTATTTAATCTAAAATTTTTCTTTCCTTGTTTGCAGAGACATACCTTTGACAATATAAAAGCAAGAATTGACAAGCTTAGCTTTAGTAGCATAATGAAGAAGTTTCCTCAGTTCACTTATGAACTCTTATACAGCACCATGATTTGTAGAAGAAACTGAAGGACTTGAGTTAGCACGGCTGCCTGAAATGCATCCCATAAACAACCACCTCTCTGCTACGCACTAGAAAAAATTATGTGAAAGCTCCTTGCCTTTTCCTAGAACTTATAATGTCCAAAGTAAACCACAGGTTGCCAGCAGCTCTCTTTTTAGGGAGCCTTATCCAAAGTACCTAGTGCTTGCTTGCTTCTGTGTTATTCACCCATACAAACTTACATATAAAACATCAGGTCCCAGTCTTGAACTAGTCATCAATGCACTGATAACCCCTCCTGTGCCCAAATGCAGCATTAGCTCTTCTCTATCCTGCAGCAGTCAAAGCTTCCCTGTGCTTCCACAGCCCATCCAACAAGCATGTACAAGATTTGCACTGAGATAACAGAACATACTGTCATTCCTGTCCATTTGCAAAACTTAAGGAGCAACTGCTGAAGTTGTGGAAAAAAAACAAGCATCTTTCAGAAAGTCTGAAAGTATCTGACTTAATATATTATATGAAATGTGGACTGCCATCCATCAATACATTTGGTAGAAAGTTCTTATAATAATAGACGTGAATAGCAATAAATTGAAACTTCTGCTTAATTTTCTAACAGGGAGAGCCTACAGATCTGATTCTTACAATTACTGTCTACACGTACAGTTTCCTGTTCTGAGACCCATCCAATACAAACACTGGTTTTACAAGAAGAGAGAAACCTGTGCTATCTACCACAGCACAAAG
Source organism: Lagopus leucura (assembly GCF_019238085.1). Taxonomy (NCBI): domain Eukaryota; kingdom Metazoa; phylum Chordata; class Aves; order Galliformes; family Phasianidae; genus Lagopus; species Lagopus leucura. The sequence continues at coordinate 55,675,703 of NW_024962262.1, forward strand.
GCCAAGCACAGATGAAGAACGCATGCCACATGGATGGTACACAGTGCAGAAGAAAACACTGCATTCTCTCTCATAAGAAACATGGATAACCTTAGCGAATGTTTTCCAATCTAGGTCAAAACTGGGGAAAGTGTGTTGCATATAAACTACCATATATTTATTTTCTAACTTATGTACCGTATCCATGAAAAGTCTACACACTTCCTAGCAAAACAGATCATAAAAAAAGGATGAAAACTACCAGTTGGTTAATATTTGTCCACTTCATTGCCAAAAGGTTTTTCATTCCTTTTCATCTGCTGTCCTTCTTTCATCTTTCTATTGTGCTCTTACTGCTCTACTCCTTCCCATCACACTTTTCCTCTCTGTATTTCATTTAAAATCAGAAGCAAAACTAAAGAAATTGATTCTGTTTATCATTCCCCAGTTGAAAATGTTTATGCAAAGTAAATTCTCCTCATACAAAACAGCTTACTACTTACTAATCACTGACTATAACATATATCTTTTAAAAGGTCTTAAAACAGAGATTTTTTTTCTTAACATTTATTTGTCATCAGCATTATCCTAATACAATCTCCTAATACAATCCTAATACATATCCTATAACAAAAAGCAAAGTAACTATAAATATACCAGTCAATATCTTAAAAGGGAACACTATTATAGCCATCTACCGAGTCCCTGGACTTTTATTCCTGAGGCAATACAGCTGTAAATCCCTTATCAAAGGTGGTGTTTTCATATGATGTTTTAATTGATGTTCATGAATATCTGGTGATCCACGGCTTGTATTTTTAAAACTTTATTCATTTGTTTGTAAGTAACTAAAAAAACACCTCCCTTACAGCTATCGCCATCTGGTTATCAAGAAGGAAGTTCATCAAATATTCTCCTGCAGAGACATACAACATCAGTCAATCAGAGACAGGGCCTACGTGCACGAGACCAGATATTAAATCTCAAGGACTGAGTTCTACCTATTTCTTGTTACCTTATAGCTTTGGGCAAATGATTTTGCTCTTTACATGCATCATCTGTGACTGCTTTCCACCAGGATTTGTCTAGTACTATGTGAAATAACTATGTAATGTTTGCTATAACTAAGTTCATTCTAACAGGATGTTCCAGCCTGAGATTTCAAACACTATCGTAATGCAGATTAGCTTTGAACTGAAAACACATATTTCCTTTCTAGCTGTGGAAAAAAATGCATTTTTATTGTATCCAGAACAACACTCCATGGCATCACATGGAGCTAGAGAACTCTAACTCTTTAACACTATGATTTATTTAGAACAGAAGCAAATATTTGGGATAAGCAACCTACTCTTCATAAATATTAATAGTATTAACTATCAGGCAAGATAAATCCGTGGTGCTGTAAGTGACCTCCGTGGTGCTAAAGTAACCTTGCTTTAAGGTCAAAGCCATCCCTCTGGCTATTGCTTGCAAAATATACAAGACAGAAGAGTTACACACTTTTTTCTACCCTATTTCTCTGTCTTTTTAAATGACTTAACCCCACTCTAGGCTCAAAGCATGCACTTATGGATGAGCTCAATTTCTAGGCACTTTCTCTCAGCTTTTCTAATAGAAGGAATTCTCCCTTTGAAGCATATAGAAGCCATCATTTAAATCTAAAGAAAAGCACAGGCTAAGTGATGTCAGTTTTATGATACTGTTTATTACCACTATATTATCACGGTTTGCGGCAAGGATTACTCTGCATTTTCAAGTAATCCATTCAGATCACTGCTATACCAAATGAGGACACAGCAAGTTGTACTAATTTAACCATTTTAGTTCCAACTGACTTTTCACAGAAGAAAACTACATTGAGTTTCTCCTAACTCTTCAGAATTACACTGATTTCACACATCTGCCCTCGGCAGTTCAATCCAGTAGCATTAAAAGTGAATATGAATGGAAACGTAGAAGTAATGTTATACACTGAGATCTGTTCACCCACATCAAGTACATTTCTACAAGCCTCTTCTTAAATGTGATAGAAACGGTAACTTCATTTTTTTTCAACAGTGCTGATCTTGCAATCTGAGAAATCACGCAGGAATTACACAGGACAGTGGGACACAAATACCCTGAGCAATTTTTGGGAGCTTCCAGGCACATACCTTTCTAAACAGATTACATACAGCTCCTATGACCCCCTGGCTGGTGTCTCTGAGCCCATCATGAATGCGTGTCATGAACATCTGCATAGTTCATGCCTTTAATCGCAGAAGAGAGCTACAAACTGAGCAACTAATTCCTGCAAGATCTGCAATACGCAAATCACTGTGTGATTGAACTTTGCCTGGAAGTGACCAAGAAAAAGAGCCTTAGCGTGTACAAAATACAACATGCTGACAAAAGTAAAGAGCAATCTCCAAGCGGGGCTGGGGAGCCAGACATGCACTGGTAATTACACCTCCCTCCTCATCATCTTCATGGAAAAATGCAACACTTAAGCACGTTATCCATCTCTCTACAACATTTCTTTCATAAAAGGTCTATTATCTTTAATAACTGGGATAAAAACACTGTTCATGGGGTCTCTGGAATGCTTTCCCAGCACTAACTCAGCTGTGCAAGCAGACCTATTGCACTGAATAGTTTTTCGGGGGCTTATTTGGAGGAGGGAGATAGGAGGATAAAGAAAACTAATAGCTCCATCAGTCCCCTTCAATCATCTAAAAAGGATCAAAGTGCAGCTGCCCTGAAAAACCCAGGCCAGGTCTAACCTGAATTCTTCACATTTGCAGAATTCCAGACACAATTAAGAGAGCAGAAACAACATGGGAAAACACTGACAGTGTGCAGAACAAACAGAAATTATCAAAACCATTGCCAAGTTTACATCCCATGGATGCACTCTTTCTTAAATGAAACGAGAAAGATAAGTGAAGCCATCTAAGGAAAGCAAGGCAAAGGGTCTTTTGGCATATTATCTCCCTTCAGCTGCCAAGAGGTGCAGGAGATTCCACAAGGCTGAAGTCATCTGAGCTGAGAGAAGATTGTCAGCATGGGAATTACACCTTTGTTATCACCACTTGCCAGCCCCAGAGGAAGCAATCACACCAGTTAGAGTTATCTGCACCTTCTCCTAGGCTTTTCTCCTTTTAAACACTCCTTCCCTAAAGCACGTTATCAAAGAGAAAACAAACAAAAGCCAATTTAGACTAAACGAACCTTCTTTAAAAAAAAAAAAAAACCACACAAAATTTTAAACACTTTGTGGTTGCTGTTGAGAACACAAAGAGAACATCTCACAGTAAATGGTGAACAGAATTTTTTTAAGTTAAAGCATGTAGCAACTTCACGAAAAAAATGATTGCATCTAGCATAGACTACAATTGTTAGAGAATCGTGCAGAACCAGTACCAGTCATACACATACTGACGTGCAGAAGGCAAGATACAAATATCTAGAAGTTTCACTTGAAAATGACTGGGGCCGTGGTCTTATATTAATGCATTTGGAGTTTATTCACATTGCATGTTGATGCCAAATAACAGATTTTTTTAAAGTGACCTAACTATGAGGAGATCCACAGTAATATATTCAGATGCTGGATACATTCCACATTTTGCGACTGTTACAGGGCCATTGAAAGAATTGTGAAAGGATCACAAAGGATGTGTCTGAGAAAAAATCTCCAAGAGGCAGACTTTAAGACTCAGCTCATGAAAGAGAAGACTGGCAGGTGACATGGTCATAGCATGGATAACTTAATAGGGGAAAATAGCAGGCTCATTAATGATAGTGCATAACCCTCAGTGGTCAGAAGCCGATGCCAGCTAATGTTAAATTAAAGGTAATCATTTGCTTGGATTTTGTCAATCATCAGAAAAGCTATCAAAGCAAACTTTGCCTAATTTCAGATCAAAACTGGATGCCTTTTGGAAGGCATGTTTAAGTTAAACAGGAAGCTCTGCATTCAACATGGATAATGGGATGAAGTGTAGCAGCTTGTGAAATACAGACAGCAGACCCCATTATCAGTTTCCAACTTTAAGCTCTACAAATCTCAGTATTTTGTGCTGGACATTGATCACACGCTGCCACCAACAGTTCTTAGGGCTTCACAGGTCTCCCTGGACCTCTGCTCACATGCCACCCTGCCCTGGACACCCCCTGCACAGAGCTTTCCTCGGCCTATAGCAAGGGTGACTTGTCAGTTCATTAAAAATCTATTTGAACACGTTTAGTAAAGAAACAAAGACAAATAAATTGGCTGTGAACCTTGTGGCTCAGACTCTAATTTTCAAAATATGCGTAAGTTGGTGACATGAAAATCAATTTCCTCTGGAATGTGCTTCTCCTCAGTAAGGGCAGTTTCAGTGCCAATGTATTCTCTCACATCATTGGTTTTGGCTGTGATACTATTAAATGGAAGTGGTAAGACTTTTTTTTTCCCCCACGATGGATAAAAACCTTCATTTTCTGAAGCCACTGAGTAGGTTTTAAGGTCTGGGTTTTCTTTAATAGCATTAATATGTGTATTTTGGAAGAGGCAAGGCCTGACATTTTCAATGTAAAAAACAGGGAATATTAGGTTACAGCGACTGAGAAAAGCAGTTAAGAGAAGATACAGTTAGAGACCTGAAAACTCAACGGCATTAAATCTAAAGTTTTATGTGCAATTCTGAAAACCAGCGAGCCAGCCCAACACAAACACAACACAACCAACTGACAGAAGAGTTGCAAGGAATAGGGTGGAGAGGAAGAAAGCCTTGCCCTGTGTTGGGCCCCTGTTCTCTGAGGGAGAGGGCCCCACTGTGTACAATAACCATCCCCTGGGGCAGAGAGAGGAGTAACAGCTGTGAAAGAGTGCCACCCTTCAGGCCTGGTCACAACACAAGAGAATGGCAAAATAGAATCTAATCGGAAAGGGGGAAAAAGGGAAAGGGAAAGAAAAATGTGACAGAAAGGAGTATTTGACAAGAAATCTTTCCTCTTCTCCAGGAGCCCACAGATGCTCAGGACCACCCTGGATATAAGTGAAAACATGCCAAAAAGCAAAGAGAAAATGCTTTTCACAGAGCAGTTACATTTCACTTCTTGATTTCAGAAATGCCAGCCTGCCATTTTTAGAACTTATATAAGAACATAGATTTTTACTCCCAATTTCCATTAGCTACAAATCATTTTCTGTTACCAATCTGTTTTTAAAAAAATTCAGAAAAACAAGCTCTCGGAAAACAGCATCAGTCATATCCATTCCCAGTGGCAAACTTGTTTCATCCCATTCTAAATCCTGGTTAATAAACAAATCCATAAATCCATTCTGACAATGTCATCAGAATAAACATTAGCTTTTTTTTTTTTTTTGGTCAGTGTGAAAAGCAACTTTCAGAGGAGGAATGACAGAAGCTTAACTATAAAGAAAAACAAAACAAAGCAAAACTCAAGGGAGAATAAATATAAATTGTTCAGAGATAAATATACAACCCACACCAATCTCACTTCTCTATTGTCAGCAATATTTCTCCTGAGCCTATTTCCACCAGCAGCAAAGGTTCTGCTATATGATGTATGAGAAGGCAAAAAAAGGTTCCTCTCCAATTAAGCAGTGTTGGTGGATTTTTTTATTATTACCTTTTGGTGCCAAAATCCTATACAGAAAGGCAAATATTATCCTTCATTTATTTGAGGAGAAACATCCTAAATATACTAGGTTCATCTGAGGGTAAGGAGCGATCCAAAATTACACAGAATTGACCTTTTTTATGACATGAAATTTTGTGTAAGCTTAGATAGACTAGAAATTTCACAAGTTTGCATTTGGTCTTACATGCTTTTCTAGGGAAACTCCAGGTCAAGGACAATTGAAGTTGGAACATTTGGGCTATGACTACAGCAACAAAAGGCACAAGGAGACGCTCTCAGGTTCTGTATCTTGGCTACGTCATACCATTCAGTTCTGATATGGATTTGACCTACATCACAGTTACATTTCACCTCTTGATTTCAGAAATGCCAGCCTGCCATTTTTAGAACTTATATAAGAACATAGATTTTTACTCCCAGTTTCCATTAGCTACAACACTCATACTCTTTCCAGTCACAATTTGTATGCTAACAAGGATCCACTGCCGATAAGAGGTCTACAGGACTGTTTTAGAGAGTGAAGGTGTAATAGCATGGCTTTGAGTGCCCTGCACACATTGGTCTCAGAGCCTGGTATTGATCTGGCTGCTATATTTAATGATCTGGACTAAGTGCTAGACCAGCACTCACCGCAGCAAAGCACGCTGCGAGTAACACTGCTAGAGATGTTCTTTATTAAACCAGATGGAGAGTATCCACGCTGAACTATGTTCAGATCTTCCCCTGGTCTCTCGCAGAGACCCCATGGCTCTCACATCTACTAGAATGTAAGGCATAGTATGGAAGATGAAGGAGTAGAAAGCTCAATCCCCTGATCTATACCCACAGACCCCACACGTAGCCCAAGCCACCCTTGGCTCATTCTCCTACTCCCCTTACTCGGAGCAGCAGAAATCACAACAGGAATTACTCACTCATGGCTTACATAAAAATTGTTATGAAGGCTAGGGGGATGATTACAGTCAGACAGCATACCTTTTCTTTTTACTTTTTATACTACTGTTGGAAACCATGCACCAACTCTCTTTATTGAATTTCTGTTATTTTGGTTGAGATTTCTATGCAAATATTATACATCTGCATCTTTGATATGTTTCCTCCTAAACCAGTTTGTCTTTCCCTCTTAATTCCTCACTGACAAATAAATGTATTTGCAGCTGTATCTGTGGGAAACAAATAGTGTCAAGCAGTGACCAGCTAGGAAGCACACACCTGTCATAAACTAAAGGGCATCTCAGGGGATATATTGTATTCCATTCCCAACTTACTGAGAACGGATACAATGGAAAAATGGATCAGTGTCAACTACCAGATGTTTTCAAGCCTCTCTAATTAGGTAAAAATTAAACAACTGCTATGTTCTGTATTACAGATATTTTGCAGATGTGTAACTCACATAAACATACAGAGCCTGATTTTCATTTACATAGAGGCCTCTTTACACTGCTTTGGCATCACAACATCCCTTAATATCGGTGAAAGTTATTTACATGCTTTTAAAGTTCCTTTTATACTAAGAGGCTATCGTATTCTATACAATTTCTAGCAACTATAGAAGGATTGGGATCATCGTATGTTGTGGAAGACTTTAGCAAGGAGTCTTGAGTGGCAAGGGAAAGAAAAAGAACCCTCCTTCAATATTTACATTCTGTGTAGAACAACTCTGCTGAGAATAAATTAGGTCCAATGCATTTGAACTGTTCATCTTTGCAAATGTCACTGCATATTTAATTGTATATGTGATTCATTTGCTCATGAGGAACACAAAATGTTGGGCTATGTTTTCTTTGCCTGCTTAGCTCTTTTCCTCAGGCTCTGCGCAAACCCACTTGACAACCCCAAGCTGCAAACATTTCCAGAAAAAGAAATACAAGTAAATCCTGTGTGTACCCAAAACAACAGCAGTTTCTCATCATCTAGATCAAAACAACAGGAAAATTACCACTAGGCAAGGTAAAGGGGAAAAAAAAAACATTAGCAAAGTATCTAATACTGAAGTAAGTAAACTACTTTATCCTGCTCCTAAAATAATGAAGTAGAAAAAAGTAAAAAAAAAAATTCCTTTATAATAAGAAAGCTGTTCTAGCTCTTCACAGACGCCCTTAACTAACTCGCAAGGATACAGAAGATGATGGATGCTTTGGGAAGTAGATTTAATTCAGCCTACAGAAAACGAATGTACCTTCATTCCAAGTAACAACTATTAAAACTCTCTGCAGTTAAATACACATTTCTAGCCTAAATAACCCACCATTTTTAAAAGAAAGAACATTTGTTATACAGTGAAATAAAAACAGCAACGATGATTGACAGCATGTATCAGCATCTGTCTCCAATTGTTTCAGTTAAGCTTTTCTCACACTGCTCTGTCTTGGGTGTCTGCATCAGCCCTGTGACAGCAACACAGTCAAAAAGCCTGATGTACCATATGCTTAAAAGAAAGAGTGCCTGGGCTGAAAATTATTATTATTATAGAAGATTAGACAAACACATATTCACAGCATATCATTTTGTATTTGGAGGAGACTGTAGGATGGTTAGTAATGGATTTGATTTCTTTCTCAGCATTTCTGAATCATTATTTATCTTTTGGCCATCTGTTCTAATTGCTATTTCATTTTTGAGATGGGCAGACATACCATGTGCTTGTAGTAACCATCATTTTTGGTAAGGACTTTTTTATTAGTACAGGCACTATCTGTTTAAATGACATTGTACTAGTTGGAAGTATTTGTCCAAAAACCTAACAAGAAAGCTACTAATAATCCTGATTAATATGTTGCACTTAGTTTGCTATGTTACAAATTGCTCTTATAAATGGAATTGAAAAGTGAGTGCTCATCCAACTGTGTGTTCAGCTATATTTGGGAGCTTTGTGAGCTGCAGAGAAGTCTGGTCTGGATTTCTTGTTTCATTTCATGTTCCCTTAGTGAATAAATTCAAAACTACAAGAAATGAATAGCTTTTAACCCACTTCATTCTGCATGGAGCACAAGGATGAAGGCTGCCACCTGTTCATTAACAGCATGTGCAGATGTAACAGCAAATATAAGCTGACAGGCCAAAGAGAGCCCAGGAGACATTAACAGTTGGACTACAAACTCTGTACGTTACTCAGTATCTTGGATTACTCGTACATGTTAGGCTAGACATCATTTATATCTCCTTTTCTGCTTTAAGTAGTCTAAGCTGCAAGGCCTGCTAACACATCTAAAAAATGTCTCTTTCCACCTTTTCTGCATTTGTCTCCATGTCCACCTGCTTTTTCAGTGCTGTAGTTTTGCAACTTCATGCCTTTTTTCTTTGCTTGCCAGTCCTCCGTACCTCTATTCTTACTCAACATTTTCTTTAAGATTTTGCTCTACCAGCTATTAACCCTCTTCATTCTTCAGATCACCCTCCTTCCCTGCTGATACAGAGGTGTTTTCACTGCACAATGCAATGATATCCAGATGCAATCCGAACTGGCCAGCCTGTGTCCGAATGCATTAGCAGATATTGTTTTACCTTCTAGATACACCCCAGAGAACTGTTCATGTAGGTCAGCTGCTCATAGTACCTATGCCATGATATTTCATGCTAGTTTCATGATGCGTCAGTCTGCTTGTGCTGAACAGGCCTGTCTCAACTACTCAGATAAAAGATCACCTGCATATTTTAACATTATCCCTCCCAGATTACTCAGGCTTAAAAAACTGCAAGAATATAATGCAGGCAGAGACACAGGTCACAGGATTAATACGAAATACACGAGTATCCTCCCCTCCCCTGTACATCTTACTCTCTACACCAGCACAAACACCTCAGTGCCACTAAAGAGCAGGCTACATCCGTCACAGGAACTTTTTACTTATCATATGCATTTAAAATGGCACAAGACTGACAGCTTCCTGCCTCCTCACCTCACACTAGAGTCCAGCAGCTAGATAGGATGTGTTGTAGAGATGTGGTCAAGGAGTCATGGGAAAGTGGGAAAGGGCTGCTGTGCCCCTGTCCATAGCAGGAAGCCCACCAAGCACCACTACCCTCAGGCTCCATAGGGCTGTGCAGGGTGGGAGCCAAGGCAATGGGTTTTCAGGAAGAGAAAAGGAAGTTTGCAAACAATGCCAAACAGTGGTGACAGAGACCTCTGTCTCTTTCCCCTGTCTAGAAGCCCATCCACCCAACAAAAAACTCCCTTTCACTACAGCACAAAGATAACCCTCACTTCCCTCTACAGCCACACAGACCATTGAACTTTTAGTACCCTGTCCTTACCCCACACATGTATTAAACATCCCAATTCCCTTCTTTATACTGTTCATCCTCACTCAAGGAAGCATTTCCATCCTCCAGCATTTCCTCCCTTCCCTTGGTCACCCCTTCCTATATACATGCATTTCCATCCATTCTGGTGCAACTAGGGCAAAGCCTGACAGAAAAGCTTTTTCCATGTAAGGGAGAAGCAAGTAAGAGCCTGCAGTGCACAGTAGGTGGGAACTGCAGCTCCTGCTGCCCTAACAAAGACAGACAACAGGGCACTCTTCCAGCTGCACTGGATGCCCTTCAGCCCTCCCTCTGTAGCATCACCAAGCATTCAGGAAGCAGTTACTCCTCCAATAATCACTCTTCAGCAAGAAGAGCACATGCAGTAAGCAGCCACCGTTTCCCATTCTCCATCATCTCTATGTAGCTCACTTCCTTAGGCAAGCACATCTTCTGAACAGTCTTACATCTACCAACTCCTCTCCCTGCATCTCACTGAGTCCCTGACCACCCATTCATGTTTCCCAGAGCCTCCTCAGCAGGGCCAAAACTGCTGCGTGGGGGACTTAGCTTCTAAGATGCAGCACAACAATAAAAAAAGCCATTATCAAAGGGGCTTAAATTCATCTGGTCCTTTAATGAGTTCCTAGCACAGGCCATCTAACGTAGCTGAGGGGAGAGTGGTGAGTAGGAACCAAAGAATTCCTTTGCCTAATGCGAGCATCAAACAATATATCACCAAACCTCAGTTGTCTTAGTGACTTCCCTTCCCAAACACACACTGCGCCTCATAAAACAAAAAAACCATGGGCCTCACCTTAAAGAAATTTACTATGGGTCTGTAATCTCTTGGGGTGTTTAATCTCTGAGGAAAAAGCAGTGGCATGTCTGGAGAAACCCCTATCTAAGTCATCCACACAGCCCTGTTTGCTTTCCCCTGCCTTGTGCCTCCTGAAGAGTTAAACTGTAAACAAGCCAGCTCCAGCTTTCAGTAGAATTCAAAGAAAGCTTTTGTCGGTCTGCGCTGGCAGTCTAAAGTCAGAGTCAGAGCAAAAACAAGCCCTTAGAATGGAGCATTAAGTGGGTCTCTCTCCTTCTTTTTAATTTTTTTTTTTTTAATTTTTTAAATAAAAGAGTAGTCTGGCTACAGCAATAGTTTAATTCTGAATATTATCGTCCCTACCAGAAAGGAGGAACAGATGGAATTTTGCTCATGACTGTAAAGCAATTCAGCACACTCATACTGACTGGGTCAACACTGAATTCCTGAGCCTAAATGCTATCAGTAAGTTAGGCACTTTCAGAAGCCTTCTCTTCAAAACCACAGTATCTCAGGATGGGCATGAAGCTGAATGTTTGAAACAAAGCATACGAGTGCAAAGAAGATAGGGATTTGGGAATTTGTTTTCTGATTATGAGCACCATTCTGTTGAATTGGTCAATTATCACACATCATCTTTCAAGCAAAATAGATTACTACTCTCTTTGCATAAGCATTTATCTGCATTCTAGCAACATTAAGCCCAATAAGAATGATAGAAAAACAAACAAACAAACAACAAACAAAAAAACCAAAAAACTCCTGAAACAAAGATTTAACAAAGATTGTCTTATTTAAGGTTGTTCAAACTGACAAAAGCAGTGGATGTATAGTTAGCACAAGTAGTATATCACATTTATAATCAATCTATGCTATAAAAGAGTGTTCTTTGCAAAAGGCTCTTGAAATCTTCAGAAAACAAGCTAAGTGTGAGTGGAACAAGAAGCACTTGGGTTTAAATTGAAGCAAATGAGATTCAGGTTAGATATACTAGGTACTATGAAGCACTTACAATAGACTGCCTAAGGAAGCTCAGAGACCCCCTATCACTGTAAATCCCAAGAGGAGGTTAGAAGAATTTGGCAAAACATATATAGTATATTCATTCAGACATCGTTGGCTTGGAAAGGAACAAATATTTTGTTCAGTTCAAATCACTGTTGTGTTATCACAACTGTATATTAATTTTCAATCATACTGTATTTTCTACCTAGCACTTAAGAAATGTATAGTATCTATTTGTATTTATACTGCTTTTCTTCATTTGTCACCTCAGAGTAATAAACTATTAATAATAATAATAAAAACAGAGAAATAATAATAAAAACAGAGAATAAAAACAAGAAATTTAACAAACACATGGTAAAGCCAAAGATCCAAGAATTTCAGCTCCTGTTCCATATTCAGTAATGGTATGTAATAGTTCCTCATAATTGGTTAAGCAGGTTAGGTTCTAGAGGCATTAACTCAACATTTCCTTCCTATCGTTGGTTTGTTTCAAACAGAAAAAGAAACAAAACATTTATAACAAGCTTTGTTTTTTCCTATGGCAGCTGACCTTGCACAGACATTCCCCCTGTCATCATCTTGACATCATAAAAGAAGTATCAAGAGACTTCTACTGACAGCTTCATGAGGTGACTGTGATGATACTACATGTCTCATGAAATGGAAAGTTCAGATTTTACAAGAAAACCTACTTACAGAAAAAAAAGAATAAAAAAAAGGAAATTTTTTTTAGGAAACCACGCATCTTTAGCATCTTGACTGATTCAAAATATGTTTTTCAGTTTTCACAAAAAGCACTCATTAAATTGCTGAAGTTATTAAGTAAAATGTTCCTTTCCTTTTTCATCATATAATTCCAGTTATCTTTTCTTTATAACAAACAAACAAACAAAAAAAAACTATATAAGCAATATGTGGCATGCTTTGTCACACAGAATTGCACTAGAAGTCCACATGCAGTTGTTTTTTAGAAAACAAACAAAACTCCACTTTCAATGCATGAACTTCATCTTAGAAAGGGTTTAGCACTTCAAGAATCATATCTGACCAAGAAAAATGATGGTGAACTGTACTAGAAACAAAGCACAGAAAGCTAATGATAGGTAATGGACAGGTATATAATACACTTGCAGACAAAAAGCTTTGAAAGTGAAAATTAATATAGCGAGAATTGGATAGCTATTAATAGTACATATGGAAAGTTCTGAGATAAGATAAAATTAACCAGAAATATTAGAAGGTAAATAAATGTGTGAACTGAAGACATGGAAGCAATCTTCATTCTATTCAATCAACAATGTCGGTTCAGAGTCCAATGTATATTTGAGATTTAAAAAAAAAAAAAAAAAAAAAAAAAAAAGATTTGTCTCTACTTAAGTTGTACTTAATCTAAGAATGAGAATGACAGTAAAGGATGGGGTCCTGAGCAGCTTGATCTAGTGGGTGGCAACCCTGCCCATGGCATGGTGGGTTAGAACTAGATGACCTTTGAGGTCCCTTCCAATTCAAACCCTTCTACAATTCTTTGATTCCCAGAAGTACAGGAATGGTATAGGAATGGTCTACGTAAAAGCTGAATCTGTGCATCTTTATCTGTGCAAAATCCATCTTGGCCCTTAATATACCTGTAGTTTTAGCTCTTCAGTTATACCTGCCAATGCTGACTTAGGTACTTAATAGCCTAAAAGGAAAGGGGAAAAAAATGATGCTCAGAAAAACATTCATACTGCCAACACATACAGATGTCTGTTTATCTGAAGTCCCATGCACACATGAGACCACTGTTTGAAATTCCAGCAGGTGCTGAGCTCTTCCAGAACATGCCTTTGGGCATGGAAGTCTGGATTTACCCTTTAAAAATATTCTTGTTATTGTAACCAAGACAGCAGTAGCAGTGTCTATCCCTTTTTAATGCAGGAGATAGAGCATTTCTCCATTTGAACTGTTTAAAACCAACTCACATTTTGCTAGACATTCATGACCAGACATTCCTCAGCTGGAAGAAAGAGAAAGACTGACCAATCTACCAACCACTTTCCATCCCTGATGCGGACAAGAATAAAAGGCCAATATATGCCTTTATGGCAAGGAGACACCAAAGAAAAAAGAGGCCAGCATCATTCTGCAGCTCAGAAGGAGAGGGATTAACCACTGATGGAGAGGAGTCTTGGATTCCAAACCCACTTCCACAAACTGTTTATGTATTTTAATCTAATAATTTGCTAATTCAAAGCACATAAGCAGCCCCAAAGTGCAGAGAAAAATGATTAAATGAGGTGAATAGGGTGTACCAGAGCCCATGAACTACAATGCTTGCCTGTAATTGTTCCCTTTGACAGTTTATTCTGGAATGTTTGTGTATACACATTAGCTGACGACGTACAGGTGCTGGCTTGAATAGACAGCAGTAAGATGATCTTAACATATCATAAATACACAGGGCCACTTTTCAGGCAATGATCCTTAAGAGGATCCTTCCTACAAGTCACTGAGACAGTAAGTTAGGAACAGAACACAAAAGTAAAGCACGCAAAAAGAACAAGAACAGGCACAGAACACTCACTCAAGACATCCATTTTTCATGTTTTCCTTCTTCCTCATGCCATCACTAATAGATAAACAGCTACCATAAAAATCATCAAAGGCTGTGTATTTTATTAAAAAAAAAAAAAAAAAAAAGATCAATAAAGCCAAAAATATGTATTTAATGAAAGTCAGGCCTTCTAATGAATGAAAACAAAGGAGAAGTATTTTTATTAGTATATGTTCAAAAATAGATCCTGGTAACAAAAAGCTACAATATAGTTCACGTCAATTTAATCATAAGATCATGACATGAAATGGAGATAGCTGGGGGACAGTAGAAATAAACTAATTGTTTACGTCGTTATAGAGACAGAAGAAGAAAGACTGCTAGCATGTTTCTTTTCACTTTGCTCCTTTATGACTAAACTACATCTATGGTAGTCTCTTCTACCATCACCAATGGCAACAACAGCAATATGAAAGACTGGAGAGCTCTGCTCTAATCATGGGAATGGCAGCTTGCAAGAAATCAGCTGAAGGACAGAACAAAGGGTGTGATAAATTGTAAAGCACCAGACTGTAGCATAAGGCACCTCCTTAGGCTCTGACAGGAAAGTAAGGACAAGCAGTAAGCATATCTGTTTGTCAGCACAACTTTCTAATGAGGTTTACTGCATCTGATCTATAGCAGTGCTTTGACCTAGCATCATCCCTTCTATCAGAAAGTCCTAATAGACCATGGAAGAAAAACCAAGGGAGGATATTTGAAATCCAAGATGAAACAAGGCAAATCATTTTCCATAAATGATGGTGAAAGAACGTAAGAGGAAAGACACCCAAGCAGCAGTAGAGAGCTGTTCCAGCAACAGCAGGACAGAGACACTGAATTGATATATTTAAGAAAGAAAAACAAAAGATAAAGAACCATCAGCCATTACCTGAATGACTCTGATGCCCTTCTACTGTCTACACCCCCAGCACTTCAGCTGCAGCCAAGTCCTCAAACTTACAATTGGCAGCACTGAAACAGCTAAGGCACTTGCTGACCTTATTCCAAGCCGTGTAGGTAGAGTATTTGCATCACATTTTCCAGCTGTCCCAGTTTCCTCAGCAGTGAGGTCCACTGCTATTTCAACTTGCACACAAAACTGGATCAGGTACACCGTGACGTTCAACACACAAATAAGCAAATATTCACATCAAAAAGGGTGAGAAAAGGAGTTCCATTTGTTTTGTTTAAACAGACCTTGCAACAGTATCCTAGCAATTCTGCATGTAAATTTATGCTGATTCCTGATTATGAAGTTAAGAGGATTTTCTCACAGAGTTGGACATTTCATAGAGTCATACTCCTGTGCTTTCTTGGCCCAAAGGGCACAGTGCTGGCTCATGGTCACCCTGCTGTCCACCAATACCCCCAAGTCCCTTTCCCCTACATTGCTCTCCAACAGATCAGTCTCCAATCCCTACTGGTATCTGGGCTTGTTCTTGCCCAGACACAAATCTCTACGCTTGCCTTTGTTATATTTCATTAAATTTCTCCCCGCCCAACTCTCCAGCCTGTCTAGGTCTCTCTGGCTGGCAGCACAGCTTTCTGGCATGTCAGCCACTCCTCCCAGTTCTGTGTCATCAGCAAGCCAAACAGTGTGCTCTACTCCCTCATCCAAGTCAGTGATGAATATATTGAATAGTATTGGTCCCAGTAATGACCCTTGAGGGACTCCACTAGACATAGGCCTCCAACTAAACTCACTCTATCCCACTGACCACAACTCCCTTGCTTGTTTCCTTCAGCTGGTTCACAGTCCACTACTCGATCGTTCCAGATCACGCTTCCTCAGTTTAGCTGCAAGGATGCTGTGGGAGATGGTGTCAAATGCTCTATTAAAATCAAGACAGACCACATACATTGCTTTACCATCATCTATCCACCTGGCTATCAGGTTGGTCAAGCATGACTTCCCCTTGGTGAAGCCATGTTGACTGCCCCCTAATGACCCTCTTATCCTTGATATGTCTAGAGGCAGCGCCAAGAATAAGCTTTTCCATCACTTTTCCAGGTGAGGTTGATCAGTCTATAGTTACCTGGGTCCTCCTTCTTGCTCATTCTGAAGACTGGAGTGACGTTTGTTTTCTTCCAGTCCTCAGGCACTTCTCTCGTTCCCCACAGCTTACCAAAGATAATACAGAGCAGCCTACCAATGACTTCTGCCAGCTTCCTCAGCAACCATGGGTGCATCCCATCAGGACCCATGGATTTATGGATGTCCACATTGTTTAATTGTTCCTTAACAACTGAGGCAAACTGCTCTTTGATCCTGACTTCCTCTGGGGCCTCAGGGATACAGGGCTCCTCAGGACAGCCTCCAGCAGTAGAGGCAGAGACAGAGAACGCACTCGGTAACACTGCCTTCTCCGTATCTTCTGTCACCAGGGTAGTCGTGTGTGTGTGTCTGCATGCATGCGCATGTGCACACCTGTTTGTGTGAGTGCACGTGGCCAGTGGCAGCAAGGCTCAGACTTGCTCCCATTTGCACAGGGCCATGTAGCCCCTTAATGCCAGCATCTATGCCATCCAGATACAGACTTTTGGAAAGAAATCCCGCTTCAATTCACTTTGAAAACAGTTGCACACAGTAGAGCTGTAATCCCTTTTGAAACCTCTCTCTTCTCAGCTACAAAACTGTCACCACCATGAGCTATGCCTTTTAACAAGTGACGAAGAAGAGCCTGCATGCCATGCTTATGACAATCTACACCAGCCGAGCTGACCCACTGTTGCTGCTGCAGCTGCCCACCACCCCACTATGCTCACATCCACTGCTTGGTCGTCTTCAGTGTTCCGTGTGCGTCAATGAATGCCAGCAGTGAGCCCTTGCAGTCAAGTAGACCAATGTTATCCTGGGTTGCTTTAAAAGGAGTGTGGCCAGCAGCTCAATGGGGGTGATCCAGGACTCTTTTCTGCTCAACCTCCTGTAAGGAACTGCTTTTAGCAGTGGGGTTGGTTTCAATGATCTCCAGAGAATCATAGAAATCTCCTCAGAATCAGAGAGATCTTCCAACCTCTATGATTCTGAGATTGTAAGAGAAAGAAACTGCAAGCACTATGTGCTAATTGCAAAGGATGGATTTGTCAATGGCAATCACTTTTCCAAGGCAAAAGGAAGGTCTTAGTAGCAGTAGTAGGCAGACACCATTGTCATAACCAGGAGAGAGGCCAGTGAGCCATGCTTGCTGCCTGTGGGTGCTGGAGGCCAGCCCTACAGCTTTTGTCATGATCCAAACAGAACTGCATGGTAATGCTAAAGGGGAACAGCAGCAGGTGAGAACTCCACCACAATACAGAAAGCTTGCCACAGTGTTCTGCAGCACAGAACTTTCCTGCTTAAGTCTATTTCAGAGCTGTGCCTGGACGTTGCCTGAAGCTGAACTAGGACCGTGGCACTCTTCTGCTGCTGGAGGAGAAGGACTGCCTCTGAGCACAAACAGCCCTCTCTGTCAGAAGGGGCCCTCGGTGCTAGAGACACAACTTGTAAACCAGAAGGAGGGAGATGTCACAGCCAGCTGCCAGTTAGCAGCTTTCATTTCAGTTGGCGATTGCTGAAGTGCACTTGGGGACTGTGGGTGACTGCAGGTGAAGGGAAATGGGGAAATCACAGAAACATAGGGGCTGGAAAAGACCTCAAGAGGTCTTTGAGTCTAATCCTTCTGCTAAAGCAGGAACCCTATGACAGGTCACACAGCTAGCCATCCAGATGGGTCTTGAATATCTCCATAGGAGGGGACTCCACAACCTCTCCGGGCAACCTGTTCCAGTGCTCCACCCCCCCTTACCATAAAGAAGTTCTCCTGCACATTAGTACAGAACTTCCTATGTACAGTTTTAGGCCATTACTCCTTATCCTATTGCTACACACCATCAAGAAGAGCCTGGTCTCATCCATTTGCCTCCTACCTCCCTCAAGACCATAGAATGGCCTGGGTTAAAAAGGACCTCAAAGATCATCTAATTTCAATCCCCTAGCCACAGGCAGGGTTGCTAACTGGAGCAGGCTGCCCAGAGCCACATCCAGCCTGGCCTTGAATGCCTCCAGGGATGGGACATCTACAATCTCTCAGGGCAACTTGTTCCAGTGCATTACTACCCTCTGAGTGAAATACTTCCTCCTAATATCCAACCTAAATCTCCTTTGTCTTAGCTGAAAACCATCCATCCATCCCCCTCTCATCCTATCACTATCAAGCCATATAAACAGTCACTCCTGTTCCTGTTTATACACACCCTTCAAGTACTGGAAGGCCACGATAAGGTCTCTCCAGAGCCTTAGGAAGTGCCTAGTACCAGAAGCAACTTTAGACCTGGGCTGCACAGGACCTTACGTGGTAGGAAGAAACCTCATGCCCTAAAGAGAGATTTTATGTGCTACATGTAATGAAAACAATTTCAGTGCACATATATCTAAGGCTGCCCTACTCATGCAGGCAAAGTAGGTTCTATCAGATTTTCTGACCACACAGGGGTTGACAGAACAGAACTTATCTCACTGAGCACACCACAGAGGTGCAAGTAGTGGTTGATTGCGGCTTCGAAACTCTTAAGACCAGAATGCTAAGGGCTGTTTCCCACTAATGCCCTCACAGCAGTACTTCATCGTTTCCCTTCAGGTTGTCCCTGACTGCAGTCCAAAACAGTCACAGGAACGAATAATGAGCAAACTTCCATGGAGGGGAACGTACGTTACATAAGTGCTTCCATAGACCTGACTACTGTTTCCTGAGAAAGGAAACTCCATTCATCAAGTCTGTAATAAACTGACATCTCATCAGCAAGGGAAACAAGAGGAAGGCACTCGTGAAGGCAGAAATCTGTCCCTGTACATATATGAACTGTTTTCCTTTGCATGCCTAATCTGTGAGGTGACTAAAGTTTTACCCACTAGTGCTATAATACTCACATGGGAAACATTAAGTTAAATATCACAAAATTAAAGTGTAAGAGTTATTGGAAACCAGAGCTGAGCAAAATATTAGAATTTTTATCCTGGGGGAAATTCTAATACTTCAACATTTGTTTTCTTCCAAAATTAGGCTGGAAATGTTAAAATACCTCTTTTTTCATAGAATGAACATGTTCTCAGCCACTCTGACATTAAACTGAATTTGACAAAGGTGTTACAACATCTCCTGGGATTTGTTGTTAAGGTACCTTGTACTTAGAATCATGTTAACAAGGGATATTTTAGTTGGGTTATTGAAACAAAACCTTGAAGAAATGCCTGGGGTCAGGCAGAACATTCATTTAATCCTTTTCTTCTTTCAGGTTATTTAACCCTTTTATTTCCTTTAGTTAAAAAGGAAAAAAAAAAAAAAGAAAAAGAAAAAAAACAGAAAGAAAGAAAAGGATTTGCTTTATTCTGAAAGGGAAACAAGTTTCAAAACAGAAAAGTCACACAATTCCATTTTTAAGACATTCAGCAAAGATTTCTGGATTTTGTGTCCAATACTCAAAATATGGCTTCTTTTGGTTAAAATTCAAAATGAGAAAAATGGCTCATATTGCTGCCAACATTAATAGTATAAATTAGCTCAGAAAATAGTTTCAACTCAATTCTATCAAGCAAGCAAGGAAACATCACAGAGAAGATCACAGATTCACAGAACTGTCTATGTTTGGTTTTACTGTCTTTGTTCTTCATAAGCTTTCTGGTTTGACTGTACACCCCCACAGCTGATTTTCAGTCTAGAAAGCTGAAATGACATCCTGGCCTCTTTCAACACTCTGGTATCCTAACAAACAGAATCCTGGGAGCTTACTATTTTTGTCTCTTCAATGTGACTATTCCTTTTGTCCTGACTTTCTGTTGCTGGATGCTGCATGCTGGGTAGATCACTGCTGTCCTAAGAGTATTGCTGGTATGTTGGCTACAGTCAGTTGATTTCCTGAGTGGAGGAAGTCAAAGCAGAATGGAAAAGTCTCAGAAAAAATGTCCTAGTGGAGGTGAAAAGGTATCTTGCTGCAATTAAATGTACACTAAGGCATGTGAGAAGCAAAAAGAGGGATCGTTTGTGTAGATTTAATCAGAATAGAATTTTTCCACTTACAGATCGTCCATTGATCTTCTGAAGTTAATCTAGTTGGCTGGCATTTTCTAGCCATCTGAGGTCTCAGATCCTATTTATTTAAAAAAAAATACAAGGCGTGAGACCTCAGATGTCTACATACACACATTTTTTAAAAATCCCTGTTCATGTTTTTGCTGTTCTCATACAAAGGCTAAAGGTTACAGTTTTAGTTTAAACATAATATTTTCATGGTTCATAAGAAAATCTGTATTAGTTTACATTTTTGGCAACTTTCATTATACCCCAGTGATTCCTAGAAGTCCTTGTACTTTCCTGCTCGTGAGAGATACTTTCCATAAAATAACACAGTATAAAAATAGTAATTATTAACTCACTGTGATGTATTTTTTTAAGGTGCAGAGAGTGTATTCAAAGGAGTAAATTTATTCAGTGTCCACTTTTGTGGTCTTATTTTCCAGTTTAAAATTATTAAGTTACAAAACGCACATTTTAACCAGTGTTAGAAGTTTGACTAATGACAAAGACAGAAGCAAATCCTACAAAGTTGGTCTGTAATGTTCCCATAACCCTCATATCTGACAACTGCAGTTTAGCTGACGAAGGATTTTAGAGGGTTTGTGCACTGCAGAAGGGTCATATTTTGCAAATAGCTCCGAAACTGTAAAAGGTTAGCCACTAACATGGTGAAGTTAAACAGATCAGTCATTTTTCACCCAGTCTCCCCAAGTAGATATTGCAGATAAAGTTCAATAACGCCCAAATTAAGGACATTATTCCTGAAAGCTAACATTTGGCCCTGAATCCCCTTGCTGACTATTGGTGCAATGCAGAAGGCATTTGTTAGCAACGAATTCTTAACTTCACATCCTTGAATCACACTGTGAAGGAGCTGCTGCTGCAAGTCTTGCTAGGCTAGGGGTGGGCCTCCAAAAAAAATTCCCATGTCTTGTTGTACTTAAGCTGGTGTTCTTGCAGGATCATAAATGCCCTCATTGTGTATGAATATTACTGTGTAATAAAGTCAAATACTAATGCAGATTAAACTGCAAACAGTGAAGATTATGAAAGAAAGATCTACATTCAGCTATGCAAGGGAACATAGCAAGAGATAAGCTTTAACGGAAGCTTTGAATATAAGCAAGATGACATCATTGAGAAGCCAAGGGAGATGCTGTGAATTAATGCAGTGCATTTAACAAAAGCTCTGAAAGGCTTTACTTACCTTAGAGTTTTGACCAGTGAGTGAAATGACAACTCCATGCTAGACAGAAAATCCTCTACTGTCTTCCTACCAAAAGATCTTTACGTCTTTCCCTAGCAATAGTAGTGGCACATGCTCATCATGGACCACTCGATTTTCCAGAGCAAAAGCCCAGAAAACATCAATAGCCTCATCACATGAAAAAGAATAAACTTTGACAGGCTATATGGGTACTCTGGAAGTTTCTACTCTCATATCCTATAAATGAAAACAGAGACTTGCCACAGATTCTGAGAGAAATAAAAGCAGACCTGAATCATCTTAATTGGAACAATAAAAAGAACCAATACTGTTCTATCACTTCTTGTTATATTCACATGTTCAGCTTCACTTCTCACACTCCAGTTTCCTGCCCCTTTACCTGAAATATTTCCACTGCCCTAACTTTTCTTCATTTCTTTCTTTCATAACTACATTGTCTGGACATGCTGAACAAGCTATTCTTTTCTCCTGACTTCAGCCTATTAGACAAACTCTGAACTTGCCAAAGCAATGCATGTAGATTGAGTTAGATAAGATGTCTGGTATAATATTTTGAAATATACTTAGATTACATATCTAATCACACACATACTATGATTTAATTTTTGAGATATATTCACTTTAATACAGTTTCCAAACTAAAATATTTTCCCCCTAAAAGCATGTGCAATCTAATCTAGTGATCTTTATGTCAAGAAACTTTGAGTACAAAATGAGTACTGTATATATTTTATATCAGAACCAACCAGCTTGAAAATTTCTCCTGAGAGAAATGAGGAAAAAATCCCCCTGAAATAACATAGTTCTATGAGCATTGTATTATGAATTATTCTTCTATAGAAGAATAATAGAAGATATTCTTCTTAATGAAGAATCTTTCACAATGATCTCATAACCTAGTTCATGTTATTTCTGAAATGATAAGCCTATACACCAAGCTTTACAAGCAGTACAAATTTAAGCCAAAAATACTAAGTAGTCATCTCCAAAAGTTGAAATCCAGAATGAATCAGTACAGTAAAACTCCAGAAGAAGGACTGAGGGATGAATCTAGGATGGGTTTTAGTTTTAATACATAGATCTTAGCAGAAAGTTCTACTGGAGGTCAATAGAATTGCCAGTTCATGCTTCTTTTTACACATAGAATTTCTGTGTAATTAGGCATAATTTTTTTTTTTTTTTCCCCAATTCATTTATTCTTTCATTTCTGCAAAATGCTGTGTCTTTCTACATCAAAACGTTTGGAAGAGCAGAACTACCAATACTATCTTTTAGCTATTTGCTGCCTGAATGATGATGCAGTGTAACTACTGCACCCTGTTCTACAAAGGCAAAGCAATTCAAGAAGCAAAAGTGTCCTTGGCAACAACCAAAGATAAGCTGCACACAGAGACAGAGAAAACAACTCAGCTCCCTGGACACAAATTCAGCTTGGGAAAAAAAAAAAAAAAAAAAAAAAAAAAAAAAAAAAAAAAAAAAACACCATAATAAGGCATTTAAAAAAAGGAGATAAATGTTTTGTCTCCAAAATCCAGTTTCTAATTTATAGATCCTCGCAAACTGCTGATTATTCCTCATTAGCGAACTGGAAAGTAATTCAGCTTCAACCAAAATCCACTTCCTCTGCTTTTCTCTATAAATACATCTCCTGATTTGAAATTCAGAGTCTTTGAAGTCTTCTAGAGTTCTTTGTGGGTATTGCTTGGGCTAAGTTTCTTCTTACTGCTAGCCCTCCTCCCATCCTCGTCCCCCATTATTTTCATATACCTACAGGGAAGACTGCAAAGGCAGGGCTTTATTAAGCCTTTATTAGGCTTTAATACTGTTGAGATTCTGAAATATTTCTGCAAGGCTACACCTTCCAGCAAGGCATTCATGCAGCTTGATAGCTTGTCCTTAACAATACCCGTTATTAGGAGTAATGCTGCAACTGCTCATTTTCATTTAACAATCTGTCTAAGCTCCTGTAAAACTGTTAAGTTATAAATCACTTCACTCTCTTATTTTAAAAAAGTGGTAGCATACAATTAGCAATATAATTATAGAATTACTGCACTCCACAAATTATACAGCCAGGCCTCCAACATACATCGCTGCAGGGCCTGAGTGCAGCCAGGAGATTTTTTTTTTTTTCCAAAGCAGCAGATGTGTCAGGACAGATTAGAAAGCTCTTTCCACAATCTTAGGCTTTTCGCTCTTTCTTTTATTTCTTTTGCTGCCAAATCTTCCAAAATATCTTCTCTAATAAAACACATAAATCAACTGTGATTAAGAGGTAGCTGAAGGCAGTGATGTTCAGGTTAGGACTCCAACACTTAACAAGCCTCACATGCAATTTGAAGTTCAGATGCTTGTATGCTGTTAAGCTAAAAACTGAGGTGTTAGCACACAATAAAATGATCACAGCCCATCCTTAAAGAGGGAAGCTGAAGGCCAGCTTGCTTCTTTTCTCCAAAGAAATCTCTCAGAACACCAACTACATACAACCAGCTCTGAAGAGGAGTGAAGTGACTCATTCGTGCCACCCTTGCACCTAAAGTTACTCCTTTCTCCAGACCAAAGCCTACCAAGCCTGTCTGTCACACGGAGATTGCCATAAAACAACAGAGTGCATCATTTTGACCAAAAACATGAGTTAAGCCCCTTCAACTGTTGACTGTTTTGTATACATACATAGTTAAAATGAGCAGTAGCATGATTTTTATTTACAGGCACACAAGTTAAGCCTCAGACCTTGAAAGGAAAGTCAGAAATTGGTTACATTTCACAAAAAGCAGTGCATTCAGGAAGCTATCAAGATTACCCGAATAATCAGTTAACCTGAAATAGTTTGTCACACAACCATGGCCCTAATTACAATTTTAACAAAGCAGCAAACATTTCCAAAACTGGATCCAGTCTTTCTGCTTATAGTAGGGAATGAGGAAGAACATTAAAATCCTTTTCTTTTTATTTTTGCCCTTACACAGTTGGATAGCAGCTGAAATCTGTGCTCTAATAATAAAGGAGTGTGAGTCACCAGGCTTGCTTTGCATTCTCGAAGAGCGAAAACCAAAAGCAGCAGCTGCTACATTCCCAAGCACCACTGGTACCTCTCCTTTTGAGACAGTGGCATCTCAGGAGGACTTGAGGAAGAAGAGACAGAGAAAAAGGAAGCTGTGTAAAAGAAACAGCACTGCAAACATGTCTAGGGAGGAAGCAGCTTACAATGCAGACAGATTTCCAAGCCGTGGCAGGCTGCGGATCTACTTCTGTCAGAAGGCATCCAGTCTCACTGTCTGGCTTCATTTTGCTACATAGCTTTCTGCTATAATTAGTCTGATAGCTGTGCAGTTATTTCAGTGAGCAGCAAAGCAACTGCTGGAGTTGCTTACAGCTGAACTGGTGTGTCAACCTATAAATTGCAGTTCTATTGCTTACACTTCTGAGTTATAAGTCCTAAAGAGCTTTTTCTGTAATTTGCTAACTATTACAATTTTGATTACTTTACATGACCACCTTTTTACCAAACAAAAAATGTACTGAAGAGTTTTATGAGCTTAAAGTCGCTCAGTGGTTAAAAAGAAAAGCACTTGGCACTTGCAGCCTGCTTTCAGAGCGCTGAGTGAGTCAGCAAGCACTCAACTGGTAATGTAGGATACTGCTCTACAGAGAAATTACACTTGTAAAGATACGCATACACCAAGGAAGAGGTTATTTCACTGACAGGAAACGAATTCTCAAGTGCAGCTCCTCTTCCAGATGACAATTTTCCCCCTCACTTTTAGCAGTACTCCTGATGGCTACCCCAGCAGCCCCTGCAGTAGTGTGGAACAGGGAGTGATGGGATCCAGAATTCCCTCTTCTCAAACTCACAATGACCTTCACCTGCTTGCACTCTCGGCAGCTGGCTCATCACTCCAACACCCCCATATACATTTGGTGCCTGGGTGCACACATCATGAGTATGAGCCAGCCCTGGAGCAAGGTCTGAGAGAGGCTAGCTGTAGAGGTCTATTTAAAAAAACAAATCCTACCATGCCCCAGATACTTGTACTGTGACTCCTTACTTACAGCTTATCGGTGCTACCAGGACCCAAAATAGAAGACAGCAGGCCTTACTAACATTAACACCTTAGCGCCCTATGGTGTTGAGCTGTTATTCCACCTTCACTGAGGTATCAGAACTGAATTTTTCAGTAAGTAAATGTAAACTCTAGACAGTCTGCCTGCACAGCTACCACAGATAGCCAAGCACCTGCACTTCCCCAGCTTTCAGGTCCCTGAATATTTATCAAATTAAACAGCATCATTCTCTGGGACACAGTGCTCTGTGTCCAGAATAAAGAAAGGAAAACACCTCACTGAGCATGTATATCCAGAGCTAACGAGGGCTAATTCCCTCTTAATTAACATCTCATCACTCTCTTGTCCCATCAAAAAACCATCAAGGAACTGACATCCTGCTCTTGCCAATTCTTATTAAATTATCTGGAAGCTCATACCAGATTATCACAGTAGCTCCATCTGGCCACATAAATTGCTCTCTCCAAGTCCTTGCCCTTTGGATAACATATCTGTTTCTACCGTAAGAACAGAGGCAGCCAATTTTGATGGTCACGGTACAGTGCCTGTAAGCACAGGCATACCCACAAGTGCTGCTTTAATAAACACTGACAGTCCCTATGCACTGGCACTAGGGTTGGCTGTCCAACCTGGGAAGATTTGCCCTATGCCTTTCTGGTTCCACACTACCTCAGATTGTCTAGCCTTTTCCTTTAAAGCAGTGAGGTTTAAAGTTTCACCCCAAAACACATAGTAGTTATACCAAGAAACTCCAAAAGTTTCTTGCGCCTTTCTTAAAAGTTAATAATAATTTTCTTAAAATATTTAAGCAGGAACAGTAAAAGACTTCTTTAGAATTGCATTGTGTTGCTTACTTTTCATATTTCAATGCAATAAACTCATCGCCAAGATCAGTAATAACCAAAACAGGCTCTTTGGTTGTATGCTGAAAAATAATTTAAAAAAATTGCCACTAGCTGCAAAAGGTTTTGTAACTTTCTTACGTGCATCCCTTTTCACACAGCCTGAGCCACTCCGTGCCTGTCTCTGTATGAGCCTTGAGACAGTAAGGAAAATCCCCATGATGGAGACTGCACAGGAATGCTCCACATGACCCAAAAGTGGGTTAAAAAAATTATCAATGTGAACCATGATTTCAGTTTTCACCACATATTATAATGTTTCTGGCCATAAAAATTACTGTTTTTCAGTAATGATCTCCCAGTGTGTTACTTTGAGATTTTATTTCTAAATGATGAAGCTGAGAAATAGTAGCATTAGTTTACTTAATGGAAAATTGGAAAATGTGGCCAATATATTAAAAAGGAGAAAATGCCGAAACAATATTCACCTTTTTAAAATGGAGAAGTAGTTACAACACTGTGAAAACACAGCCTTCAGAATGCAACATCAGATATGAAAAAAGACCAACAAGAAAAACAATTCCTCTTCACGCATTCCCCAGCTTTCACTGTTAATCACTAGAATGAGGTACAAGCAAAACCATACCAAATGCAGATTTTCTTGAAAGGATCTGGAAGTTAAAATTGACATATAACATTCAAGTCAACTTAAAAATCTGCCAGAATCTCTGCAGACCAAGCCAAGCCAGGAGACACAAATGAATTAAGTTTCTGAGGAACTGGATTTAAGTTACATTCTATGATCTCTTATTCCTATCTTTGCTGGACAGGGGACCATGTAAGTTCCTACAGCAGGAACAAGCCCAAATTACCACACTGGGCCTTCCTCCTAGCTCCTCAGAAAGTCTCAGAGCCCCAGCTTTTGGAAATTATTTTTACTTTTTACTTCTAGACCTGAACTATGAACTCACATTTTGCATCAGTCATCTATCAGATTAGCATTGGACAAGGCAAAGGATGGTTTGAATGAGGATTTCAGCCAAACTGGGTAAGCTCAGCAATTGGATATATTGATTTATGAAATGGAGATTGACAAGTGCTGCTGCTGAAGGTTAACATCAAATCATCAGCCATTTTCTGTCATTAAATCTTAGCCATCGTTAAATCTCTTTTCTCAACACCCACGCAGGAAATAAAGTCAAAGAGGTCTTGAAGGCATAAATATAAGCCATTTTTAAGCAAGAAGGAGAAAAACAGATGAAAATGCTTTATTAATGAGATTATTTTTAAAATAGTCAGCAATTTGTGAAGAGTTTGATAATTCCTCTCCAGATTTTTCACCTTCTTCCTCTCCCTATTTTAAGAAAATATCAGAAAGGAATTTTAGAAATTTCTACAAAGCTATTTTTCAAATCAAGCCTGAAGGGGGATGATGCTTCATGTAGCACTGGGTGAGGTTGTTTTTGTTTTTTTTTTTAAACTACTTTCTTTCTATGAAAAAGATGCCAAACATTAATTTCCAGAATTAGTTCCTGGTATTTGAAGTTCATCTGTGAGTTGGTGTCTAGCAGTGCATGAAAGGAAATATTTTGCTCAGAAGAAGTTCAAGTGGAGCATACAAAAACAGAATAATTTAAAGCTATGAGATGAATATTCTGTAAGTTACATGTTTTGATATGAAAGTGAGACCTTAATGCCAGGAAATATGAAAAATGTATTTGTTTGCTCTGTCACAGCCCTTCCAATTTATCAAAGCTAATTTGTAAAACCATCTTTTGTGTGGCCAAATTAATTTATTCCAATTACATCAAAATAGCACAAGAGTGAGGGCTCCTCTGACATAACACATTCCATTAACGAGACAAACACAATTGCCTGACTTAAACTCTCTACTCTCAAAAAAAAGAAAAAAAGAAAATAAAATAGGGAATTATACTTGCAGCAATGGCTAGTAAAGATGAACAAGTTTCCAGTGGAAGAATAAGGAGTGCTTCATTTTCTAAACAGAAACTAAGACAGAGTAATTTGCTTTGATGTTGATGGGAAATTACTGAATCCTTTGAAAAACTGGGACCTAATAGACTGCTATTCGATTGGAATCATAAAGGCTTAAATGAGAGGAGAGAAGTGTATAAGAGAAGAAGGGACAGGAGAAGAGATCATATGTGATAAAGCAGACATAGGTATTGTCCCTAGTGACCTAAAGTGGAAATGGACAATGAAGGTTCAAACCAACCACTCACTGGATTTTATGGCTGTTGTTTAAAACACTTTGTAAAGGTTATTTATTTGGTGTTAATTAAAAAAATTCAGCTCATGGGGGAAAAAAACAGAACCAAAGTTAATGTTTCTTTAGAGATGGAAGCAGTCCATTTAGAATTTCAAAGGCAGGAAATTCATGAAAACTATCTTACAGTGAAACTGTCAAGCATTCAGTAATATTAGCCACTTAAGGAGAATGCTCAAGTACCTCAGAGGCAGAGTCTGCCACTGACTGCTACTCACTTTAATGCTAACTTACTCAACAATTCATGCCCACACACTCATCTGAACTACCTGATATGTGACTCACTATTATTGAAAATGCTCCCTTTATTACTGCAATACATTATTGAGTACAATTACTAAGTACTCTGCAGTGTGTGCATTATATACTCAAAAGACAATGTAGTTATCAAGTTTAGTATCTATGTGGTTTTGTTTCTCTCTCTTTTTTAACAGTTGTTTGTTGCAGGATGAAACTGCATTTTAATTTTGCTTTTTTTTTTTTCCTAGCTAAATAACTATATTCCCCTTATTGCCATTTTCTCTGACCAGTTCACTTCATTTTAGAATATTTATCTTGCCTTCAGTTAATGGCATAATTCTGCCCCCTGTCATATACAGGGATTGGTCAAGAACAAAGTGATTTGCTCCATTTAGTGTTGTATCTCAAGGCCCAACATGATCCAGGATATATATGAGAAGTGCTGACAGACACAGGATGATAATGATATCTCTTCTCAGTGCAGGACTCATACTGAGAAGGTCTTAGGTCTTAGAGTCCCTCCACTACTTCCTTTCTTGAAAGGAAAAAGGTGCATCTCAGAACTAAGATGATATTTTGCTGATGTAGTGGAACTACATCATAATGCTTGAAATTCTTTTAACAAATCCTTTACATTGCCTGTATACATCTTTACTTGGATCTACCAGTTCCATGGGGAAAATGCAGCCTTATCAGCATCACCTTCACTTCAACTCAGGTTCAGCGATAAATGCAGAGGCATTTTTGGCAGGACTGTTCACTTTGCTAGACTTAAAGACAGAATTTCAGATATGAAGACACAAAGAAGAGATAAATCAATAAATCACATCTCAGAGAAAATCCTCAGCTACTTCAGAAGCTTCATGATTGTTTCAGGTCTGCTCTCTGAGAAATCCTACCGTGCTTCTCCTTGCTGTGGAACCTGGGACCTTAAATTCAGAGATGTTCCCACATTTCAGACCACCTCCTCTCTTCTGGAGTCAAATTTTCCTGCTGATTCAAGTGCCCCTCAACAATCTGTTTAGCTCAGGTTTTCTGACTACTCAGCAGGATTTTTCCAGCCCCAGTTTGTACAGAGCCATCCAGGAAAATGTGATCTAAATATGAGTGCTGATTGGGCTTGTTAACTTATTAAGGCTTCTCTTCTGCTCTCCTTAGACACCCATGCTGGCTGACTGCCTCCACCCAGGCCAGATTCCTCCTTTTGTCCACTAGAGATTAGTAAAAAAATCTCATATTATGTGTCATACAATGCATACATTTTGTCAAGTTTGTGATCTGGGTCTTTTGCCAACTTTCTGTGGAGACCACACAAAGCTTTCAAAAATATGAGACACACAGTAAGACGTTGAGGAGTCCAGTTCTGCAAGACCACACCGAAAACCCATTTAATTCAGTAAACTGTTTCAAAGTAGTGAATATTTGGGAAAAGATCAAGAGACCATAGCAAGCAGACAGCTATTTCCCTAGTATATTCTATCAGTTCCTCTTACTGCACAATCTAAGAACTCCATAAGCCAAGGTTTCATCAGCATCCTAGTGTTTAATAGGCTTGGGTGGAGTTTTCTTCCATGAACTTGTCACACTACTATGCCTGGAACTGCCACAAAGGCAAGTTCCCCCCCATGTCATTTGCTTTTACTGGGGTTTCCACAACACAGAAGGCAGCAAAACCCATAAGATGTTTCAGCACTTCAGAAGATAAGTACCTGGAAGAGAGACAGCTGGCTCAGCTTCAGACTGGATGAGAGCTCAGTAGTTCTGCTAGATGGAAGAAAGCATTTCAAGAGTAAGCCACAAGCCTGGAATTACATTTTAACTGAATGCATCTGCCACTCCATGTTTACAAATGACTGTACATTCAAGGCATCTTTCTCAGCAGCCAGAAACCCAAACAAGAACAGCACCCAAAACCTTTTCCTAATGAGAAGATGTATCATTCTAGAGCACAAAGAAGAACAGCCAACCTCACCCACTGCTTCATCACACCACAGCTAAGCTCAGGTGGGGACCAGTCCTTAGTTTCAGAAATCTTAACAAGGTTAAGAATGTTGGGTTAAACAGTCTAATAATAATAATAAAGACTATTATCTACATGAATATTTACCAATTGCAGAATTGCTTCAAGTATGAACTTGTCTGTAAAGATTTAGACACTGAAGACAGTGACCCAAATCTGACATTCTGCAGACCTCAAGGCAAAATGTGCTGACGGATGGTTTGCTCCATGAGAAAGGAGTTTAGAGTCTTGGCATCTGTAAAGAAAGATTCAGATTTGCAAGCAAATACACAGCATAGACAATAAATGAGACAGCCCAAAAGGGAAAGTAGCATACAAACATCTGTGAGGAAGTGAAGTATGTAAGACCACTAGAAATATTCATCTTCTCTTCTGTGTAGCTGCATAAATATTTGTGGACAAATCTGTAAATGAATGTATCAGTTCAGGAAAATGCATCATATTTCTGATGAAAGATTTTCTTGTTTGGAAAGCATACACCATTTAGGAACCGTGGCACCACCCAGGCTACAAATAGATGTATTGTTCAAATTATCCTGTGAGCATGGAATCTTTAAGGAGCTTGCCCTAGTCAAGAAAAAATGAAGGAAGAATCAGAAGCACTGAAGGACTTACCTGGAGTCACAAAGGATCAGAATAATGGAGTAGAAAAGCAACTCCGCTTCTCCTGAATTCCAGGTTCCCAATGTACTTAGACCCAAATTCTGCATTCAAAATTCACGCCATATGAAGACCAAAGAATGGGTATAAAACTGATGAAGAGTCTAATGATGATAAATCACGAACAATACTTTAAAGAGCAAAGTAAGACATATGTACATGGCATAAATTCAACAGGGTCAAGAAAATCACAGAGAATAATTTATATTAGCACAGTTATTTAAGTTAATATATACTTGTATGACATTTCTCCAAGAACAATTCCTTGAGCATATCCCATAACAAAAACCAAATGCATAGGGCATTTAATTTTTAGACAAAAGCCTGTAGAAAAAAATAATATATATGTTTATAGAGAAATAAATGTATATAGGGGTACCTCCTGAATATTATGGAATCACAGAATGGTTTGGGTTGGAAGGGACCTCAAAGCCCACCCAGCCCCAACCCCTGCCATGGGCAGGGCTGCTCCCCACCAGCTCAGCTGCCAGGGCCTCATCCAACCTGGCCTTGAGCGCCTCCAGGGATGGGGCACCACAGCTTCTCTGGGCAGCTGTGCCAGCGCCTCACCAACCTCTGGATAAAGGATTTCTGTATAACATCTAACCTAAATCTTCTTTTTTTCAGTTTAAAGCACTTCCACCTTGTTCTGTGTCCATCAGACTGCACAAAAGGTCAGTCTCTGTCTTGTTTAAAAACTTCCTTTAAGGCCACAACGAGGCCTTCTAGGGGCCTGTTCTTCTCCAAGCTGAAAAAGCCCAGCTCTCCTAGCCTGTCTTAAAAGCAGAGGCGCTCCATCCCCCTGATCATTTTCATGGTCTTCTCTGGACCCAGTCCAACAGCTCCACATCCTTGTAGTGCTGGGGCCCAAAGCCCAGAGACAGTACTCCAGCTGGAACCTCACAAGCAGAGAGGGACAATCCCTTCCCTCTCCCTGCTGCCAACCCTCTTTAGATGCAACCCAGGATACTGTTGACCATCTGGACTGCAAGTGCACACAGCTGGCTCATGCCTAGCTCACATCTACCAGAACCTCCTCCACTCAGAACTCCTGCAGGTCTGCTCTCAAGTTCTCCCAGGGGATGAAAGAGACCTCTGGAGATTATTAAGTCCAACCTCACTGCTAAAGCAAGTTCCCTACAGAAGGCTGCACAGTTTGTACTTGTACCTGGGATTGCCCCAACCCACGTGCAGCACAAGTGCAGCACCTTGCACTTGGACATCAGGTTAATGTGGGATTGATTACTTCTCAAACTTGTCCAAGCCAAACTCCAAGATTTGAACTCCTCGTTCTAGGCTAAGTTGCTTTGTTCTCAAGTCAAATACTATGCTATAGAAAGCAAACAACAAAAGTAACACACCCTTAACATTAGATTGCACAGCTAGTTGTAATTTTACTCTTAGTCTTTCTCCTTTCATGCTCATACTGCATGGGTGCGTTGTCCCTAGCATTTACTCAATAACAAAATCGCCTAAAGCATCATTTCACTGCATACCAGAAAGCAGAGTGGAGTGCTCACCACATCTTTCAGCTCAGCTTTCAAATATTTGCCAAAGGAACTACTTGTTTGTATATATGGAAACTAAAATCCTAACAAATAGTAGGAGACCGTACAATATGTTCAGGAATAGAGAATCAGTCTTTGTAGTAAGATCCAAGCAATTGCAGAAGCCAGCTCACTTTTCAGAGCACCAACTGAGAAGTTGTGATAACTGTAGGTTGCTGCTATTTTCACCTGATTCTCTCAGTTGTCCCATTTTTTGCAGGTTTGCTATTGGTACTGTTGGAAGAAGGAGGACGTTCTGGTGTTTTATCAACAGATAATGCCATCGTCTTTTCTAATATACACCACAATGAGATACTGCTGACCTACAATAAATCTGTTTAGGATTACACTGGGAACATCTACCTTCCATTCTAAGGCAAAAACTGCTGATTATGTTTGGTCACAAAAGGCTGATCCTGCAACTCTTCACACAACCCAAGCTCACCCTCACATCAGAGGCTTCAGACAGGCACACCGAAATAATGGATCCCAAGTGTAACCAGTTATTTCCTAGTGATGGAAAATGTAAGCATAATCCAAAAATGCACAGAGACCGATACACTGGTTTGGAACAAATTCCTGTACTCCATCACTCCCTTACATATGAATGATTGAGGTGCCCTCATGGATATTTTTAATACTCTTGTTATATAAAACTGTATAAATTCAGGAAAAAAATTGGAGGAAGATCATCTTTTTAAGAAAACATGCTGATTCCCAGAAGACTGGAAATGTGCTTCAAGAGTAATTTGTCTTTATGTAAATCTAAACCATGGCTATTTTTGATGCAGTGACTGAGCTCATAACTCACAGGATCAAATTGAAACATTTGTCAAGAGCTGCAAACCAATTGTTGAAAGGCATGCATTTGCCATGAGATGTTAAATATAAGTTTACACAAGTGCAGAAGATTTTGCTGTGATGAGCCCTCTGCAGAAATAGTTAATTAATGTTAATTCAAGCCTCATTCATAGCAATTAACAAAGCTCATCTTCATAAAGTGTCTTTAGCAGCCAATATTTGTCATCTGGAAAATGGAACAAATCACATAAAAACAGTTATGAATATGGGAGTAATTTAGAGTTCATTAATAATACAAAGAACAAACCTGTTTTCTGTCTCTTCAAGGAATCACTGTAATTTGCAGACTGCAATGCAAAATGAGATGGAGAACAATGATTAATCTGTGAGCTATGGAATAACTACTATACATATAACAGATGTCTGCTGTGACAAGGGGCACATTACCTCCATGTTTATATAAAGAAAGAAGAGGGATTCAACTGTTTTATATGGGAGAGTTGTGGGAAAGATCTCAGAAAGCCCCCTATGAGAAGGTAGGGAATTATAAATATTTGCAAGTGTTTATTCAGGTGCCAAGTACAGTACACTGGTGAAACATGGCCTGAATGCAAAGGGGAGTAAGGGGAAAAACATCTGATGTAAATGTTACTGGTTTCATTTCACTGGTACAAATATTAATTCAGTTTATCTCTCTTGGTTGACACTAGTGCTCAGCCAAAATCTGCATGTTCATTAATGTCAGATGAACAGATGACAGAGGTTTTTTTCCAAGATAAAATCTTGCTGGAGAAAGGATATTATTAAAAGGATTTCCTTCTCAATTAGAAACACAAAGTAGCTTACTTTCTCAAAGGTGAGTGGATGTCAGGCTCTTTAGAGAAATGGCATCAGCTACACTTCTGCTTCCCCCATGCTAAGTTTTGGTAGCAGTTGACACTGCTGGTGGT
This sequence comes from Lagopus leucura, assembly GCF_019238085.1. NCBI lineage: Eukaryota > Metazoa > Chordata > Aves > Galliformes > Phasianidae > Lagopus > Lagopus leucura. The sequence continues at coordinate 55,710,654 of NW_024962262.1, forward strand.
GGGTCTTCTCCCACCACCACAGGTTTGCACCACTAGACCAAGCTCTTTAGGGAACATGGGAAGTCCATATTCCTTTGCCAGGATGGTAAGAGAAAGGTAGACAGTACCTGCTGCTGGAGGATTTAGTCCAAGCTCCAGCTGTGTTGTTGGGTTCCTCTTTGACTTCTGAAGCTAGAGTTGGGGTTGCTCAACCTGGAAAACAGAAGAATCCTGGGAGACCTTATAAAGGCCTTCCAGTACTTAAAGGGACTTACAGGGAAGATGAGGAGAGATCCTTTGTCAGAGGATGCAGTGACAGGACAAGGGGTAATGGTTTTAAACTAAAAGAAGGTAAATTTAGATTAGATAGTAGGAAGAAAGTCTTTACAATAAAAATGGTGAGTCACTGGAACAGGTTGGCCCTGGAGGTATTTAAGGCCAGGTTGGATGGGACCCTTGGCAGCCTGATCTAGTGGGAGGCAGCCCTGTCATGGCAGAGGGTTGGAACTGGGTGGGCTTTAAGGTCCCTTCTATCCCAAACCATTCTACGATTCTAACATAAGTATTGCTTCCCTCAGTGAAAAATCTCAGTGAAGCAGACAACAAATGTAAACATTAAGATTCAGCTCAAATCGGGTACATATAAGCTACACGGTTCAGGCCCATCATGCTCAGGTTATCTTTAACAGCTCTCTGATCTCCACAGACCACATTTTTGTTCACATGGCAACAAACACACGTAGACATTTAAATGTTGGTGCATAATTCACAAGCTAAATCCATCTAAACTTTGTCCTTAAGAAAAAGAGACACTGAAAATCACATCAGAATGCTGGTGTTCACTGCGACGGGCACCTCCTTCTCCGCCGTACATCTCAGCATTCAGACAAACTGAAGCATTGGGAATTCTGCCAGTGCTTATATCCAATGAGTGCATCGTAAGGAACACATACCCATTCTATTCCCTGCAGACTGATCCAAGCATATCAAAACCAGAGAGTCTCAATCGACTGTTTCTCTCCTGTTTAACAGACCTGAGCAGCCCAAATAACACACAATTCATTAAAAAATCTTGCAGTTTAAGTTTGCCCCCTAATGGAAATAACCTGAGTGCCCATCAAATCAGCTCCCCTTCTTCTCATCCATTGCTGTGCTGAAGGGGGCTGGGAAGGGTATGATTTCAGAGCACACCAAGCTCCATCTGCCCTCAGGGAGACCGCTAGGAAATGATCCCAGTTAATTAATATGGCCTTAGGTACTGACAGAGTAAAATCATGGGACTGTCATCAGCTGATGGTTTATACCCGCACTGCTGTAGGGGATTAGTAAGAACTATGTTGCTAAACAATGGTAAACAGGGAAAGGAAAGAAGGGAAGAGAAAGGAAATAGAAGTTATGCTGATACACCTGATACACCCTGAGGCTCTCAAAGGCTCAGCAAAAGGCAGGATAGTAGCTGGGTATAGATGGTGCTGATTAGATCTCTTACCACTCATGACACTGACTTCCAATTTCATTTTAAACCATTTCCAGAAGAACTCAGGGGAAAAAAAAAAATCCATTTATGTTACGACGTCAGAAAACTGGAATAGATAATGCCTAGCCAGGGAAAGACATTTTTTAATAAAGTCTGCTGCTTAATTGAGTAGAGAGTAACTCATGGACTTACAAGCTAAGCTTGTTGTGTATTTGGGCATAAGAGACATGTTTGTGAAACTCTGACTGACTTCAGAAGTAACAGAAGTGGGTCTTTCAGAAAACAAGCTATCAAATATACGCTCATTGACACCCATGGAAATAAGAGTAACTGTATTTGTTTCACAGTGGTTACTGCAGTATCACCAGGCAGCAATACAATGTTTGGCTCACTCTCCATTGAGGAAAACTGAGAGGCACTGTACATATAAGATTTGTAGCATCTGATGCTGCCAGTTCTCTCCACACTTCTAAAATACCATTTTCCACTGAGATCTGGCAAACTTACGTACACAGCAACAATCCCAAATTATACACAGTGCAAAATGGGCCAGAATCAGAAAACAAAGTATTACTGAGAATGGCTTTTTCTTACGAAATAGAAGTTAGCTTTGAGGGATTTCCTTTAAACAGAAGCTGAAGGTTTAAATATAAACACTGAAGCCAGTCTCATCTTTAATGAGAAGCCATCACTACAATGACACTCACAGACCAGCAATTAAAATTCTCTTTATTAGAGATTACCATCAAATGAGGCAGGAGACTAATGGCATACAACATATGACAGGTGACTACTGCTCAAAGTCCGAACATCCCACATGCATCACAAGTTGGACCATGAAGCAAAGCGACAAAATACAAATCTCATATAGGAGATGCAAAATAGTACCAAGGTGGTTTTCTTTGGACACGAAGCAAGCATCTCAGGCCAGCTTCCTTATGCAGGCAGCTGAAGGAAAAGTGAGCCACACTACTGCTGAGTGTGCAGGAGTCCTGAAAGGTGAGCTGAGTGTCTGGGGAATGCACAGGATTTCGGGACTGCCTGCATTTGCCTTCTACATTCAATTTCATATGATATGATTAACTGAATGACTTGCAGCAAAAACAAGATGGTATTTGCTATAAGGAGCACTCCATGTAGTTAAAATAACAGACTGGTCAGAGTACAATAATCCCACTTATTTCCTGATTCATCTGCTCTGCCTGAGAGTGTGGAGAGGTGGGAGGAAAAAGGGCAAGACTTTCAGTTTGCAAAGCAGGATATAAGTAAGAGATGGAGCACCATCTCCTTTACAGAGTCTGCAGACACAAAGGCGTACACTTACTTACCTTCCAAAACCCAAAATAAGCAGAACAGATAAACATAAGGAAAAGCAAAATGAAAAATACATTTAGTATAAATAATTTGTGATTAAGAAACATCAAAAATAAAACAAAAAGCTACACCACTCTTCTGCAGGAATAGCCTGCCTGATTAACTTCAGTCTTAATGCCTTTTTATTTTTTCCAGGGAGAACTAGCAGGTTGAAAAATGGTGAGAGAAGGAAGCAAATTCAGGTACCATCTTGCAACTGCACTCGACTGGAGCAGTTAATAACACTGAGTCTAAAAGGCATAAGGAACTTTCAGATTAGAAAAGCAGCTGCCTGTGTACCACTGTAAGAAGCTAGAGAAACTGTAAACCTATTGCAAAGTAAATTCTGACTGTGTGTGTTCATTTGTAGGAGGGCATCTAAGTCATCTACAAAGCAAAGTTATGGAGTAGGCTTTCAAAGACCAAAACGTTGGTCAAGATGGAATTCTCAGGTTTAGATGATGTGGCTCTCAAGGTTATCCACGGAACAGACAAGGTGATTTTGGAGGTCTTTTCCATGCCATACCTATATGTCTCTATGTAATGAACACAATGAAAGCTGGCAACTGACACAAATGCCATACATGATCACCTCTCCTATTTTTCTGTTGAGACGATCTGTTCACTTTCATAGAAGTAAATAAAATAGATCCAGAAGGAGGATATGCTAAGTCAGTTCCTGCAAACCTCCAGAAAGAAGTTGGTAGGGAACTGAAACATCAGAACTTTGATCAGAAGTAGTTAAGTGGTTAACAAAGTTTGATTTTCAGATATCCAGATGCCAAAATTAATTAAGATCCAATACAAAAGTTTATCTTTGGAAGAGCTTACCAAACCACAAACACATTCCTATGAGCAATAGCTTCTGGGTGCCCAGCACTCTAATTTTAAGTCAGAAGCCTGAGTACGGAATTAGACGTTCAACGTGAAGGTCCTTCAAATCTTGGTGCTAGGTTAGAAAGGTTTGCACCAGTCCAGCCACCTCTATATCCTTCCTACAGACACATTCTTCCTTCTGACAGATTTGGTGGTGAAAGTGTGGGGTAATTTTTTGAATAATCTGATCCATCTGGAAGTTATCTAGTCCTAATCAATAGTATTAAAGAAAACTCCCATTTTCCCCTCCAAGCCCCAAAGTAAGCCCAACCCGCCGAGATCAACCAGCACTAATGAACTCAGATATATTTTATATAGCTGTTCTCCATGCTCAGACAAAAATGGAAAAAACAACTGCTGTCTTCCAACATATTAAAAAGATTTGAAATAGCTCAATCCCAATCATCACATTTGAAAGTACATTCACCACACTTGCAAAAATTTGAGACCACCTTTTATTTAATTATTTCCAGGAAATAATGGAAGATTTCTATTAAAACTTAAATCCCAGGGCCACTGTTAGCAGAATGCACAATGTATGAGATCCTGTTTTAATAACAGCTTTCAGGAGTCAGATTTTCACTGTGCTTCAAGATGTAGTTTGAAATAAATGTTTGGTTATTAGTTGAGCCCCTTACCATAAAAGCGAGCAATACTGTAGCAACAGAGTATGTGAACAGCTGAAAGAAATACAGACTCATGAATCCTAAGCAAATAAAAACCTTTCATAAAGGAAACATTCCAAAATATATTTCCAAACAATGGTTGACTGCAACCAAGTAATTCACACCCCATTGTGAAACAAACATCAGTAATTTCTTTCAGACACCAGGACTCAGAAGCAAACAGTGATCCACCCTTCTCTCTCACTCAACTTCCAGGCTGTTTTACTAGAAATATGATTAAAAGAAGCATACGTTAAGCCAAAGAACTGAAGTCGCTTGCAGCTCTAAGGGGAGTAGCTCTATAGAGGTATTTTTTCCTCAAGTTCTAGGTCTAGTAGAATGCTCTTAAAAAAATAATAATCGACCTACAGGTTTCAAAGCCCACTTTGCACTTAAAAAAAAAAAAAAAAATCACTTTCCATCAAAAGAATTTTTGGTCAGAGCCTTGTCTATTGTTTTTAGCATTCCTCCTTCCAAAAGCTAGTATGCTGTAACAGAACAGCTACAAGCAAAGACCTCACATAGGTGACAGTCTGTACACTCTGATTTTGTAGGCTTGCACTTTTTATTGGACCACTGCGTATCAAGCAGCTCGAGTTTGCTGAGTGGGGACAATGCTCACATATGCTATGTGTTAAAATAGCAATTACTTCTGCTCAACGTGGCTTTCTATTTCAGGGCAATCAGTATTTTCCTATGGAGACTAGAGAAAATCTTATTCTTAGTTGGCCAATGAGTGCTTTACATTGTTTAAAGTACTTTAACCACACTAAGAGTACAAATGAAATTTAGAATGCTGGAAGTCAAGGGTTTTTACTGACTCTGGCGATGACAATTTCTGGTGCATTCCCAGCCTGGAAGGTATGAGGAGCACCAATTAATTTAAAGACCCTCAGGACACAGCTCTGCTGAGGCCCCATGTTTCGCTCTGACATCTCCGCTTTGTGCAGGTGGGTCACCCTCTTTTACCCAGGATATCTATCCTAACAGGACTAACCATGTGCCCATTTCCCTCTGGCTTTTAGTTCAGCAAATGTCAAAGGGGAAGGAATACACTGATGAGTAACCTCAAACAGTTCAGAAGTTATATAGGACTAGCTAATCCTTAAAAAAAAAAAAAAATCACAGAACCACAGGAGTTGGAAGGGACTTCTGCAAATCATCAAGTCCACCTCCCTGACAAAGCAGGCTCCCTAGGTTGCACATTGGCTATTATGTAAGAAATGTGTAATCTGCATCTGAAATAACAACCAGCCAGATTATGTGGCCTAAAAATTTAACAGGAGACTCCCCTGAGAATTTTAGCTTCCTTAACGTCAGAGAAGAACTAAAGTGCAGATGTTTTATCACTTTTAATCATTAACATTGTCTGGTTGATGTTTCACCTTATTATAAAACCTGAGGCTGCTTTCATTTCACCTAACCCATTCATCTGTGTCTGCAGTACAAACATTGGCATTTCAGAGGTCTGAGTGCCATACAAATACTGCAAGTATTTTGAATAACATTTGCTCTGTTGTTACCAGTGTGCACATCCAACCAGAAAATATACCCGTTTTGATGAGTTTAGTTAATGCCAAATTTGTCTGTTCAAGAACAAAAGTGCTTTCTGAGGGCTGATGAAACTGTCTCGGCTTCATAGAAATCTGAAGAATTTGTTACAGCCCCATAATAAAAGCATAACAGATAACCAGTAATAAAAGCACTTTACCAACAAGATTTTGTATTGTGAACCATTCCGAAATGCCATTTGAAAAATTTTAAATTGTAAAATGTTCTCTGAATGTTTTTGCCCTAAATAAAACAAAGTCATGAGAGTACAGAAGTGCGAACATTTTTGCCGTTGCAAATGGACTGTATCACACCACGTCGTAGCTAGATTAGTCATTCTATGCATTGCTCAAATTCTGAGGTTGAGGCTGTTGTAGAAAAATAGCGATTCTCTGAAGGAATTGGCCTCAGGAATTTGTTTTGGTTTCACTTAAAGCTGGCAGTACAACTACTAGAATGCTAAAAAAGATGCCTCTTGGTCTCTTTGTCCTGCTTGGGGAAAAGAGTTGTGAGCTGTTAGGGGTTCTGATCAGCTCAACACAGTCCCTCTGCCATGAGGGATAACACCCCAAAGCACAGAGGGCACAGTCAGGCCAGGCTGCAGACTTTCAGGACTTGTCGCAGGGCAGCACACTCCTCGCTCTTATCTAAGTCCCCAACAGTCACCATCCCCAGGCGTTGCTTCTCTTTGACACCTCAAGCAAGCAGAATGAAATGATAAAAAAAGATTTTACTGAAATGCCATTCTGTTTTCTGCCTCTGTGTGACTCCCGGATTTCTCAGTCCAGCTTTCCAGCAGGAATGAAGCAGCAGCAACTCATGTCTGCATGTGCTCCCAAGGTGCCTTCCAACTTGGGATATGATTCTACGAATGAGGCGCAAACAAGAAAATTCATTCAATCACACAAAGCACCAAATAGTTTACACTGATCTGGTGCATGTTACATGACAGAAAATATAAATTACTTACAATACTGAGAGAGCCAAACGCCACCTGGACAAGGACAAGAGAAGCACAGCCCTATTCCAACACACTGTGATCTCAAGCAAGCGTTCCTGTTCCTGAGATTCCTCCACAGCCCTATTGTCCTTCCGCAGACCTTGTACTCCCTGCTTAGAGTCTTCACTAGCTTCTTCAGTCTGACTAACAGACAGAATCCTGAAGACATGAACCAAAGATGCAAAGAGGGCTCTGTGTGACATACACTATATGAAAGTGCTAGGACAAAGCCAAAACTTCATTTTCTGCTCCTGTTGCCGGACACACCTACCCACAACAAGGCCAAGCTCAATGTTTTGGGGGTGACAGAAGAACAAACTTATGTTCTGTCTGGATTACTCAAGGAGATGGAAATAGATGCAAGGGAGAAATGGCATCGCATACAGAGTTCACATACCACAGAATAAAAACACAGAAAAAATACACATCCTCTTGAAGCCTCGTTTGAGTATTGTTCCTATCCCTTCATTCCTCATAAATCCTAAGCATGTAAATGAAGCTTGCACAGACCACTCACATCATGACTTCATGGCATTTGTAAGTTCAGCTTGATTGATCGCCCAAGAACATATTTCTGAGAGGAAAGAATTAGCGCAATCACCACTTGAGAACAGACTATGAAAGAGAGAGAAAATAAAATACATTTCAGACCCACATTTAGTGAGTAAAACACCAAAGTTCCCTCACATGTGGATACCAAAGGTAAGTTCGGCTTCTGCAGCTCTTTGTGCGCATAGAAACATAAAACCATGCTGGGTCACAAAGCAGAAGCTATGCTGTGTTTGCTGAACAAATGCAATATAGATACTTCAATGAAAATTAAACACTCAAGTCTTTGTTATTATAGTAGAGCCAAACCAGTGTAAAAATCCATAGAATAAATAATCTATATAATCCTCTGGATAAAGTAATTCCGCAGAATAGCTCAAGTCAACTCCAAGAATTTGCTTATGCCTGTCTGCATGGCCAGGCCTCCATCTTTAATTTAAACTGCAAATAGAATATGCAGTTATCTTCTGCAGGGCTTCGCAATTGCTCTTCTCTAAATTGCTTGTAGGATTTGGATGGGGTAAGTCATGCAGAGCCCTGTTTGCAATTTCAGCTGGGGTTTTTGTAATCAGTTTCTTAATAGGATTATGCTTGAGGTTCATTCAATTATCTCAGCACAGAGCCTGAAGTTTTCCCCAGCACCATATGTTATAGCAACGCTCCTACTCTTGCTGTGACGTATAATAACATAGTTTACTCCCTCTGTATTTGTTGTTATTGGCTTGCAGGCCAAATAATTTCAAAAATCAAAATAAAATAAACAAACAAACCACAGAAGAGGGAAGAAAAAGGTAGAAATACTCTCCAAGCAAAATGTGCAGCAAGAAGCGCTATCAATGAAACTAAGGGGAAGGGCTACTATCACTTTTTATGACAATTCACACAAAAACCCCACCTAACAACGCCCGCAGCAGCAGCAGCAGCAGCTCGCACCAGGCCCGAGCTCGGCCGGCTGCTCCGTCACCGAGGCTCCCGGGGCAGCTCCCTGAGCGGCGGCTGCCGCCTGCCGTCCGCCCGGGATCCCGCCGACCAGGACCCCTGTGGGGAGAGAGGGAGGAAAAACAAAGCTTAAATAAATCGAAGGCATCTTAAAAATTCCTCTGCCCAGCAGCGGGATAACGCACGAAAAGTCTGGGAGCACCAACTTAACGCTTCATCCTTCTAATATTATACCCCCACACGGCGCCAGATCTCAGAGCAGGGAAGCTTTCTGCCAGGGCTCAGGCACCCCTCCGAACAGGCATCTCTGCTCAGGCATCTCAGGGTGCAGACTGGAAGGGATTGAGCAGCCAAAGGCTGTGAAGAGGAGGTAGCATGCCTTATACACATGTACTGAGGGCAACAGTTACCCACAGCTGCTGGGGGTATCCAAGAGGTTAGCCCTGGGGACCTGCACTAAGCATTTGCTGAGCAAAGTTTGTCCCATTCTGCCAGAACTCCCATTACAGAAGAGAAGAAGGGTAAATTGATCCTTCACTAGACATACGTACTCCTGAAGTTCAAAGTGTTTTCCTAGTTCACTCATGTGATAGGACATTTCCAGCCTCTCAAGTTTAGAGCTCTTGGCAATTACTGAAGAGAGGGAAATTGGACTATTCCTGTATTTATCTTCTAGCAAAGAAAACACAGGATATCCTTGGCTGCTTAAGAGAGAAAAAAACATGCACGACTTCAGAGGATTTTTAAGCCCATTGAGAGAAAGGACCTAATTCTAACTGTGACAGTATTCTGACAATATTCTAAGAAAATATGATCCCTCTTTTAAATTCATTTATTCATTCAATACTTTGTGCAAAGTATACATTTATTTGCTAGAAAGTAGATCATAAGCCAAGATATGTAATTAGAAATGCATTGTAAAATAGACATTAGCTAGTTAGGGCTTGTGTGTCTCATAAACGAAAGCCAAACACTGTTCAGCCTAACTAGCTGTACCTTCAGCATGAGCTTAGGAAGAAGGAGGAAAAAGGCTTTCCCAGTGCAGTGGAAAGTGCTCAGAGGAGGAAGATTCAATCTCCTGGTTGACAGATGCCCTTCTTTACTACTTTCTGCAGGTACAAGGACCCTAAGCAAGCTGGGCAACCCATCCTTGGAGCAGCTTTCACTCCTTTCACTGGATGAAACAGTTGAAAATTATTTTCTTAAGTGCAAAACTTTTTTTTTTTTTTTTCCTGACAAGTGTGCATGCGTGCAGATAGGTTTCACACTAGCATACCCAGAATCTTTGCTCTTCTGGAGAGAGGCAAGCTGCATGTGCACCATGCTCATGGTGCAAGGAAAGATAAGTTCTGGCTAATCTACCAAGGTAAAACCTGCAATTTAAGAAGATGTATTTTAAGACATTCAGCAACCATTTGGACTCAGAGTGTTACTTTAAACTCATTGCTGGTCATAGAGGATGTTCATCAGGCCTTCCCAAAATGCACATGCCTGCATCCAAGGGCTCTAAAATCAATGAAGTAGTGCTTAGATCAGCTACAGCAGCTCCAAGTTACGATAAATTCTCCTGAAGTGAAAGACCTGACACTTTGACAACTCTGTCTTTCCCACGCTAGCCTTTACCTACCTACCTGCATACTTTAGACCACAATTGCATTAATCCCATTTGGAAGTCTTTCTCTTCCAATGGCAGGTGTTTCCCCTTCTTGATGGATTTCTTTCTGCTCAAGTTGAAGTATACAAAACAACTATTTTCAAGGATCACTAGCAATTTTAATATCAATTCCCTACATATACTGGTGCCCACATATGCATTCACAGTGGAGTTCATGGAGTGCAACATTCCTGAGGACAGGTGAGTTCACTGCAAGGACTGAACATATTCTGAGATTGTCTTGTGTATTTCAGTGAGTATAAAGTTCTTAACAATTGCTCTGCTTCTACAAGGGAAGACGTTTCTGAGGGGCAGATTGTAATGTTACAATAGAAATACAGGTTACAGACATACCCGGAAAAAAGTCTCAGTTTTCAGAGCAGATTTACAGGGCCAACTTTGCAAATAAAAGCCCAGTGTTTCACATGGCCTTGATTCAAAAGTCCTAGAGGGAGTTCAGTTGTTTCCACTCCAAAGAAGCAAAACTTTTTGTCGTCCTCTGAGATTTCTTACGTATTATTTTGATATCTGATGGTTGATAAATGAGTGCAATCAGCCAAGCATGCAAATGATGCATGTTTTGAACTGTTGTTTGCAGCAAGCAATAAGACTGAGCAAGAGGAAAACAGGTTCTTCCTGTGCTTACAGTTATACTTTTCTGCTTTCTTGAACTCTGTTAGATCATTTAGCAAGAAACAAATTCAGAACTCACTAAAATAAACAGCTACATCTACAGAAACAAACACTACCTCAGTATGGTTCAAAACATCTGAGATGAGAGATAGAAGCTATTTTTTCTTTACTTGCAAGAACTCATGTATTCTGGCTCTCCAGGAGATATTTGGGAAACCTTAGCAGGACAGCCTGAAGACCTGTACCGTTGCTTTTATTCACCTTGCATCTGGATGAGTACTTCCCTCTTAGGCAGCTTCATGTGCCCTGAAATGGATATTTTCAGTTCAAGAGCTGGACTACAATAAAGAGCAGATCCCTGGAAAATTTGTTTTTGTTTTCTTGGAAATAATCCCACAACTTATTTCCAAATCAAACAAACACTTGGCAAGACCTAAACCAAACAATTCAGTCAGTACCGGTGCTCCCCCAAACACATTCTCTTTTAGAGAAACTTGGAGGATGTTTACCCGAGGCATGGAAAACTTAGGTTCCCATACCCTTACACTCCCATTCTCTGTGTAAGGGTATTTCATTTTTACCATCTGTATTCTACATGCCTTATTCTCCATGCTGCAAGAGTCAATAGGGCACAGTTCCCTCAGCTCCCTTGTTAACACTGCAGAGCTTCGTGAAAAACTCTTGGCTGTTGCCTTCAGAAGGAATTGGATTACATCTCCCACTCCCAGCATGTCTCAGCTCTCAGTGCGTGTCCTGTCACATACTTTTCCCCACTGAATATCTGCATGTTAATAATGCATGGCACAGCACAATCAAGCCACTCAGAGGAAGATCTAACTGCAAGTACTTTCCAGCCTTGCAGTTCATGCTCTGTCCTCACAGTGATAGGAGAATAGGGAAACGAAGGTGAGAATCCTTCTCAGGAAGATGAAGTTTTCAAAACAGTCTGTCACATTCTTGCTGGAGCGGCTCTTGAGCAAGTTAAAGAAATGCCTAATTCCTCCTTATTCATCCAACATAAAATAGCGAAATTCATGCTACCCAGCAAGTTCAGACAAACAGCTTTGGGATGCCAAATCTGCATTTTTGCTTGAAGAAAATAATCCCTCTTCCCCACAATGCTTCCAGAGGGATTAACGAGAATCTGCCAGCCCATCCCTCCAGGCCTGCCTATACAAAAGCAGTGCTACGTAAGAGCATTTATCTCTTGAGTCAGAATAGTTTCCCAACCAGTAAATAAATATTTCTTAGTCCTAATAAAGAGCAGCAATTCATAGTTAATATCTTTAACACAACCTTTTGTTACATTTCCAGAAAATAAACCTGCAACTAATATACTGAGGCTGAGAATGTTTCTGATCTTGCCAAGTTAATCTAGTGCATGGCTTTGGAGAGGAAGGAAGATAAAATAGACCTTCAGGCTAGTATTTCTTAGAGTGGACTCTGGGTGAGAAGTTCTAGAAAGAGGCAGAAGGAAACAAAAAGGACAGAAGGAAGACTGCCCTCTCTGGCAAAGCAGCCCCTGGCTCATCCTGGGGCAGAAGCAACATTCATATTCCATTCCTGCCCCTTACAGCTCTGACACATGCATGCACTGTAGCTTATCTTCAATAAAGCCCCCAGCCTCCATCTCACCATCCAAACTTCATACCATTGAGCATATGATGGCCTCAAAGGACAACTCTACTCCAAGAATGAAAAAGCTTCTGGGGATTTCACAGCCAAGAAATTTAGAGGTGTGGAAAGCATGAAATACACAAGACAAATCAGGAAAACAAACACAGAATGTACAGAACAGAGAAAACAAATTATTCAGAAACTTTTTTTTTTTTTTTTTAATGGATGGAAAAGCTTGATAAAAGCTGCAGTAAATGTCCTTGGTACAGTATGATGGAGTCGAAGGGAGAAGGCAATGGCCTGCCACTTCAATCTAAGCAGGATGTGTTTCACATATGAAATATTTTAGGGGCACAATAGGAGCTACATTTTCTTGAGAGAAACTTGGAGACAAATATTTATATATAGAGGTACTATCCAGTATGAGTATTGCTATTGAGCATCTACAAACAGAAAGGAGAGAGGTCACGTTTGTGCACATGGATCTGAACAAGCAATGATTGCTCAAGATGTAGAGTATCTGGGACTTGCACCTACCTTCTTTTCTGCAGCAACTCTTCCACAGCATGAAATCCTTCAGGAGACAGTATTTCTGCATCCACAACATAATGCAGCCCAGGAGTGGCTGCACAGCTGTCATTTTGTGGTGTTCCTTGGCATCACAGTGATCTGGGTGCTCCCACAGAGCTGGACTGTTCTCAGAGAGCCACAGCTACAGGATGAGAATGGTCACAAGAGGAATCACAGCAAGGCATAAAGAAGAACCTTTTCCATCATGACAGTAGTCAAGCACTAGGACAAGCTGCCCACTGAAGTTTTGAATTCTCTGTTCCAAAACTTGATGAGTCACAAGTTAGCTGCTCTAACTGCTAGCAGGCCCTGCTTTGAGCTGGAACCTGAACTGGGTGGCCTTTGCTTAACACCAAACAGTGCTGTGAGAGGGCCCTGTGCCCTCCTCGGCCCTCACCATGTACAGCTGACTCTGGATGATCCACTCAACTCCCTCTTTTTCATCACAGCAGAACCAGCAATGTCGGTCTCCATCTGTCCCCTGACTTTCAGAGCCCTGAGGCTATGGTGTGTGAACAGACTGCAGCCACTTGGGGTGGAGACGTCCACATATGCACTGATGGTGTGCAAGTAGAAGTTCTAAAATTCCTGCTTGCCCAGCTGCTTGCATCCAAGGCACAGCAGCGGTTGTGCCTTGCTTAGCCATGCCTCAAATGTCAAAGAAGCATTTAGATCTCTTTCTGTGCACAGAAAAAATAAAATTGCCTTGGAACCCCCCTTGAAAAAATGCTGGGGTCTTAGCTTCTTATTAGCAATCCTGTTTTCCTTTACCCCTGCTTAAATCTAGCTATGATAAGTATTCACATGTTCTGCTGGGTTCTCTCTGAGCTGTACTAACAGACTGTTTGAAGGTCTTCACATTTGAGGTGGCTTTACTGGTCGATATGAAATCTGTATGAAGTTACAACCTTACTGAAAGCCACAACATGTCATCCTCTTTAAATTCTAAGGGCTTCCTGATGTAGTGATGGGCTGTGCTTTGGAACATTGATCTCAAAACAGGGTAGTACCTATTCGGGTAAGACAAAAAGTTACAGAACCACTCGTGCAAGGTTTTGCTGCTGCACCTTCTGCTTAATTGTGTGTGCTTTCATATCTGCTCTTGCCTTGGGAACCACTGATGAAGAACAGCAAACAAACCTGCATGTCCAGCCAGAGCCCTCTCCAAAGGAATTGTAGACCAGCTCATGTTGGCAGGGACCCCAAGGATCATCAAGTTCCAACCCTCTTACTTCAGTCATGGCCACCAACCTCCAGATCTGGTACTAGACCAGGTTGCCTAGGAGAGTCCTGTGAAACAGCATGGATGCATTCCTCATTCCATTGCTCTGGGCAGAGCAGCCTTCCCAGATCAGAAGAGTTTCCAGCAAGTTTCCAGTGTACAGCTGACTTACCCGTGTAAGGTAATACCTGAGACATCAGGCTAAGTTCAGGAACGCTACCAAAGCTTAAAATCCTGCTTATAAATGTTTGCCTTGTTTTGTTTTTTTTTGTTGTTGTTGTTGTTTTGTTGTTGTTGTTGTTTGTTTGTTTGTTTGTTTGTTTTTCTCACAACAGGTTATAAACAAGCATTGTGGGTTACTAGTATAGTAAAATCAGTCAATAGTAATCCTGACGTGGATTTTGTGAATTTTTCTGTGCTGCATGAAACTCTATAGTATAAGTTCCTTCTGAATTACTCTATTACACCACAGACAGTTCCTCTGAGTCCACCTCATTCACTCCTTTGAGTATCAGTCATTCACTACTAAAGCAAATACTGATAAATAGTTTGCTACTGCTCCTGCATCTGAGAATGGGCATTAACAGAGGACTCACACTGCTTGGGATGAAAGAGGAGGTAAAAGGAGGGCGTTGGTACTGCCTTTCCCCATTCACACCTGAGACCATGCAAAGCTTTGCCTTGCTGTAATGCATGCAGTATCTTTACATGCCCCCTAAAGTCTCCAGAAACTGATGATTAAAATAAAGGAAAAATGTTCAGACACCACCTGAAGAGCTCTGCATGGTCTTAGTACTGTTTCTCTAACAGCAAACACTTGCTTCATATATTTCCTTCTGATAGCTGCAATTTCAGATTTTCAGACTGCAGTTTCTTAAATTCAGATAGATAGGCAATATTATGTAAGTCTGATCTGCCTTGCAATATTATACTTTTAACATCGATTTCTAAAATGACTGATTGACTTCAGCTGCCCCAAAACTTAGTGTTCACTTTACACTGACACTGATGTTTGACATGTGACAACAATAAGCAGGAAAACAAGCTTAATGCCCTTAGGAAAGGTCCCCCACACAAAACTAGTTTCATTTCTGTCCTGCTGGATCTACATGTATCTAATATTCAGAAGACTAAAAGGAAGCTCAGCACCCAGACTCACTTTCTCTGATTAATCCCTTTGTGGGAGCACAGCCCAAAACTCTCATATATTAAAGAAAAGGTCCGCAAGCTCTGACAAGCAACAGGTACTAAAGCTTTCAGCTGGCGTAGCTACGTGCCCTGCGTCTTTGTTTACTGAATAAAAAGATATACCCCAAAAAGATGCTGCAAGGCATGGCTCATACAAGTACATTCAAGAAAAGCTCTTTTTCCTTTTCTCCTTGAACATCAATTTTGGCAAGGGAGAAGTTTGGCAGGATTTGGGTTCTGGCCATGAGGAACTCAGCCCAGCAGCCTGGTGGCTGTGTGGAAGAATCGAGGTATTCAGCACAGCTCTCGTTGATCCAATTACAAAGGAATTACATTAACGCAGTTGTGCAGTGAGCAGAAACTTTCTAAGTGGAACGGTCTGCTTCAGTTGCCATGCGAGTGTGTTTGCTTACTCCTGCCAAATAACCAACGTTTCCTGCAGGGTGATTGGAAACAAGTGTAAGCGGTTCTGGTTATACACCGCTGATCCTTACATTAAAATCCCAACCTTGCTCTACAGTGACTTCTCCAAATGGGAGAAGCCTGAGCCTATCACACAGCAAAACACAAGGGCTGGCAGCAGCCAATGGCTGCAGGCCCAACCAAGTTCCTGCCGGGAGCTGGGCAGTGGATTGGATGCTCTTGGGCCTGCAGCCTGCCTGCTTGTGAGTGCCTGGCCTTCACACAGCTCCTCGTCCTTCATGGAACCTGTAGGCAGCAGGGAGTGAACTGCAGAGGGGCATCAGAGCTGTGAAGATAGCATGGGGCTCCAGTGCCCTGCGGGGTGGTTGGCACCTGCTGCTGCCACATGTGGCTGCCTGTGACCTGTACTGACAGCTTCCATCTGAGCAGAGGTTAGGCATGCTCCTCACAGAAGCAATTTCAGTTGAGAGGTGCTTGCTTCTGGGAAGAGCCATCTCAACAGCTGCTGAAGAGATTATAGCAAATATACCAGACTCTAAAGATTTGAAGTGGAAATGTGCCAAGTGGAAAATGCAACATGATTTTGGTATGGGTGTTTTCTCACTCTCCCTCCCACCAAATAAACCTCTTCAAGGTTTGCTGGGAGGCAAGTGCAAACCTGAGGGTCAGTGTGAGTCAGCTTGTGGCTTTTAAGGACAAGTCCACAAGGGAAAAACAAGAAACAAAAAGAGAAAAATGGAGGAAAAAAAAGAAAGGACACAAGAAAGAAAAAAGGAGGAAGGATACGGAAGCCATTAGTAAGCTGTAAATATAAAACATGTCCCAAAAACTCTGATCTTATCTAACTTCTATTGGCTTTGAGCTGTGCCCAGCGCTTCACTGCATGTGTTGTGGCATACCCTGGAAAACATGGGAGAAGTTATCTACATTTTACAATAATGAAATGAGTTCTAGTACAGCAGTGCATGACAAACAGACGTCTGACCACAAAGCTGCCTTAAATTAATAACGTGGTTTTATTGCCTTTGGTGACCAGGTTTCTTTTGTTGGCCTGTATTGCAATCTACTGTTTAGATTGGTCAGACTTAATACTGGCTCACTTGTTTGAAGGAAAAAAAGATCTTTCATTTCTTTTTTTTCCCCCCCCTATGGAAAGCAATAGAGGATCTTTCTCTCTTCCCAGTGTCTTCTGGTTGCTTCTGTTCTTGTATTTCCCTCTATATTCCTGATATTCCTTATCCTTATGCTTAAGCTAATTCCTTCTATCAGAGAGGGCAACTACATGTTCTTCCTGCTCACTCCCTAAAACACAGTAGAAAATTGCCTTAGGCTGATGTGAATATTTAACTGCAAAGCTGCTGAACAGTTCTCCTTACAGGGATGAACAAGCTCCTGCTCTCTCTTCTGTACACAAGGCAAATCTAATAGTCCGTGTTTATATGGAGATTGCTTGGTCTGAGGTGCAGAGCATAAAAAGATTAATGAAGATGAAGACAGCCTAAAACAATGAATGCAACTTGAAGATGCACTTCAGCCAGAGCTGAAGTCTGCATCGCCCCATCCCAGCATGACTTGGAAGTGGCTCTGTTGTTCACTGTTCGCATACAGTGAAGTTGAGTTGTCTCCTCAATGGCAGCTGCAGGAATGAGGCATTCCGTGTATTTACATACTTTTTCCTTGGAATCCTTTCCTTTTTTTCCCCACCCTTTTCCTTCTCACTGTTTTCCTGGCACATTTGCACCATTCCTATAGAAGCAGTCAAGCAGAAACCTCTGCTATGAATATTCATATCCCATTCCTGACCTTCACAGCACTGACAAATTCATGCACTGTAGCTCCAATAAAACCTTTATCCTTCATCTCACCATCCTTATTCTCTCCTATGATTTCTGCTCTCCCAACCCAACAATTCCTACCGTCAGCCTTTCTTTTTCTTCTGGGTCTTTCCCATTTCCCCAGTCTAAGTGCCTTATTGGTCTGGATGTGGCTGTGCTACCTGAGCTACCAATCTAGACAACACAGCCCCATGCTGCTTGGTCCCCTCCAGCCATCATCCCTGTGGGTGCTTGCATACCCAGACTCCTCTTTACCCCATCACACACGTTTCTAACTGCAAACATCAGCTCTCCAAAGGTAGGAAGGCCTAATGGTTCAGAAACTAATCTGTCAGGGGGGAGGGAAGCACACATTCTCCATTGCAAGCATTCTCTTTCCCTCCCTTTATTTGCTTATTATCAGAGGCCCTGCTTCTGTTATGGGGGAGTCCACCAGCTCCAACCACTCATTTCCAATTCAGATCACAGAAAAAACAGCAACAGGTTCTTCTAAAATAATTTTCACCCACAGAAAACTCCCAGTGGGATGAAGCTGCTATTTCAGAGCTCTCCCTTTTTTATTTTTTAACACTCACTTCTTTCACTGAGTGCTAAATGGCTGATAACACTACTGTCAGCTGGGGCCAGTTAGGTTTTCGGGAAGATTTCAGAATATGCTTCTTGCAGCTCAAAGCTCCTCTGGGGCTCCAGTCTTCCATGCTGGAAGAAATCAGGCCACAGATACAAAACATCAATACCACCCCCAGCAATAGCAGATCTGGTAACCTTTAGCTGGCTGCGGGAAGCTACAGAAATAGCCTGTAGGTGTAAGGAAGTGTTTGTTCATCATCTCACCCTTTAAAATCTTTATTTTAGGAGAAAAGCCATATTCTTCTTCCATATTCAACACTCAGTATCCCCAAAGTGATTGTGTGATTCTTGTCCTTAAGTGAACAGTGTGTTTCTACTTCAGTAACCCCCGTTGGCAGGCTACCACACACATTTATTACTTTCTGCATGAGAAGATGCTTTGAGTTCAAACTTGTTTCCTCTTTCCTTCTGTGCTTTCGGCAGAGACTTAACTGCTCACTTCAGAGCAGTTGAAAATAACAACCACAGCTCAGGTGACAATGATTATCTAACAGCTTTTAAAACTCTAAAGGAAGACCGATTTTTAGGCAGCTCTTTCTCAAAGTATGCCAATTTTGGAGTTCTGTTAGTCCCAAGTGTCTCGCTCCAATTTATAGGAGGGAGATGAGGTTCTTTTAATATCTGTATACCCGGCCTGAGATTAAGAAACAACGGTTCATATGTTGTTCCAACCAGTTTATTGCCAAACCTTATCAGGGAGACGGGGAAGGGAATGAGGGTGATAGAAAAGATGGAAAAGAAGCAGGAGTTGCGTAAAGCGAGGATAGTCACCAGCAGGATCCAGCAACAGTCCCGTTGCACAGTGTTTGAAGGTCCCAGGCAGATGCAGCAGGGGAGGGGGCGAGAAGCAGCGTGGCCAGCCTTGGGCAGCAGGCAGGTAGGCGAAGAAGTCAAGGAGCCGATCCTTGAAGCAGCAACAGTGGTCAGGCAGCAAGCACAGGAGAGTTTGACAGTATGCAGGAGTCACCTCAATCGTCAGGAATCCCTTTTCTTCTTCATGAGGAATCTGTTGTCAGAAAACCTCCATTCTTCATGAGGAATCTGTTGTCAGAAACCTCCATTCTTCATGAGGAATCTGTTGTCAGAAACCCATCCTCATGGTTTTCAGTTCCTCTTTTATCCTCCTTGTTCTCCTGCCTACATGACAAGGATGGGACTTGAGCAAGAGTCATTGAGTACCCCCTGAGATGGCCATCATCCTGAGATAGGTCCACACAAAGGAGCACTTCTCAGCTATTTACCTGCAGCTCATCTCGCTCTCATTGCCCCTGGCCTTGTCCATCTGCATCCCCCAGACAAAGGATCTCACAACCTTTGCCCAGGACTTGCCTGGACTTGTTCATCTGTGTCCTTCAGACAAAGGATTTCACAATCCTTGCTCGGGACTTGCACAAGTCCATCTGTGTCCCCAGCAAGCTTTGAGACACCGAAGTTAACAGAATAATCTCTTACAAAGCTTTGGCTTGGAGGAGACTGAGAGGTGACCTAATGAATGCTTATAAATATGTAAAGGATGTCTGTCAGGAGGATGGAGCCAGGCTTTTCTCAGTGACATCCAGTGACAGGAAAAGGGCAATGGGTAAAAGCTGGAACATGAGAGGTTCCACATGAATGCTAGAAAAAAAACTTCATGGTGGTGGTAACAGAATATTGGAACGGGCTGTCCAGAGAGGTTGTGGGGTCTCCCTCTGTGAAGGCATTCAAAACCTGCCTGGACACATTCCTGTGTGACCTAATCTAGGTGTTCCCAGCAGGGGGATTAGATTAGATGAGCTTTTGAGGTTTCTTCCAATCCCTGACATTTGGTGACTGTGATTCTGTAACTGGTATGGAGAAGAGACAGCAGCTATTAAAATAAAAACTTGGTAAAAAAAAAAAAAGAAAACCCTACTATTTATTTATTTATTTATTTATAATAAATAGTACAATTTTTAAGCTCATTTTCTCTTTTCCCGTTCTCTTCTCCCCTTTTCTCCTTTTCTCCTTTTCTCCTTTTAAATTTCCCTTTTCATTCCCTTTTCCTTCCCTGCTCCTTTCCTCTCCTCCCTTCCTTTCTTATCCTTTCTTCTTTTTGCTATTGGCTCCATCGCTGAAGACAAAATTCTCTTATTCTCCTCCATG
>NW_024962262.1:55772648-55852855 GCF_019238085.1 Lagopus leucura
TTCCCTTCCCTTCCCTTCCCTTCCTTTCCCTTCCCTTCCCTCCTTTCCTCCTTTTTTCCTTTTTATAATCATATAAAACATACATGAGGAGTCTCTTTGCAGCCTGCTGCTGAAAAATTGGTATAAAAGACCAATGTATATAGTCACAGATATTCAGAATATAAAACATGATCCATCACATAGTTTGGAATGATGTTACTAGAGGATTGCTGCCAGAACATCAAGTTCTCTGTTTTCACCCCAAATCAATGAAAAATCAATTGAGTCTGTCTTCTGAAATCTTTGTTTTTCTCAAAATCAACCAGACCTGATGGCTTTTGTATAATACTCCTCTGGACTGTAGATTAAGTTGAAAATTGAAGAACATCAATATTTGCCCCAAAGTATCTGGGATGATCATGTTGTATGGCACTACATCGTGCTCTTAGAAAATGCACAAAGAAACATCATGTTTTATTTAAAAGGAAATTCCAATAAAAATATTTTAGTAAAAAGTGTTGCATAGAAAACAATCTTTGTTATTACAGTGTATTAGGTGGATTAAGCACTTAATCACTAGGATACTCTGCTTGAGGTCTCTTTCTCCTGTCTCAGATACTTTTACGTTCTCCGAACTCAGTTAACCTTACTTAAAGGATGGAAGTCATTCGTCTTAAACTTAATCATCCCCATATTTGTCAGCCATGATATCTAGTCTCTGTAAAAGGCTAACAATGACTTGCTTTCATTGTTTTCTTTTATATACTTGTAAGCCACATGGGTATTATAAAAGCTTAGCATTGTTGTTTAAGTTGCTGTCCCCCATCTGCAAAAGCCTTTAATTCAAAGACTGTAAATGATTTCTTTCTGGTCAAATTAAGCATCAGATGCAGCATTTGATGCTACATTCACCATTATTAAATGGTTTGTTTATCATCTGGCCAAGCGATAGGTCTCTGTGTGGCCAAGTTATTTCAATTCTTATAAAAAATTCTTTACAAAACAAAGATACATTGGGAGAGATGTTGAATAGATATCTTGATTAGCTATTGTTTCTGCATTGCAGAAAACCAGTGGGATGTTTGTGTCTGAACGATCATGAAGCCGTAAGAAGAATATTGGCACAATTTTATAATTCCTTTCAGAGAGAGCAGGTCTGAGCCTGAGACTGGTCAACAGATTCAAGCTAGGGACAAACAATAAGCAGTCTGAAAGTCTTGTAGTGAACATAAAGAATCCTCTGAATTCTTAATATAATTTAGCATGGGATATTTTTTGTTCCTCTGAACCACTATTTTTCAATGTTGTTTCTAGCTATGTCTTGCACTGTAGCATAAATCGTTCATTTAGCATCAAAATCTAAAGATCCACTGGTTGCTAAGAATTGGTAGCTGGCTTTCAGGCTTTCATTCTCATGGTGTGTAAACCTGTACTGTGTAAAAAGTCATTCATTCAGAGATGATCACTCCAGCTCTGAAATGAATGACCTCCAAGAAAGTGCTCTTCCTCCATGCTGAATGGGCCAGTTAGCAAGCTTGTAGCATAGATCTTCCATCTGGGAGGAGATCATCTCCTAGGAAATTATCTGTGAGACAGGAAGAGGGAAGCAGGAGGGAAAACTGGAGTGGAACTGTCTAGCTTGTAAAGATGTCATTGCAATTTTAAGTATACACTTGGTTCTCAAAATACTTATTTATTTATACTTCAGTAAAAATACATCTGCCACTCCTGGCAAGATGAAATATTCTTACCATGTTTTTCCAAGTGCTGGCAGCAACTGTCTACAAGCCGCGGAACCTGCCTGTAAATAGGGTTCAGGCTTAGTTTCTTATCTCTTGCCTTTTCTTTCTTGCTCTGGGCTTCTGCTGGCAAAGAGAGCTGGAGAGCTTCTAACAACCGTGACTGATTGTCATCAAGATCAGTAATAGAGTCCACAGACATTGCACCCTGTAAAATATACATGCATAAACATTCAGTATGGCTGTAGAAATCTAAGGACCACCACATCTCATCTAACAACTATTTTTGCCTACCTGCATTTAAGAAAAACTTGTACAAAATACAATTTGCTCTACCACTTTACAAATTGGTCAACATATAATACTACAGTAATAGATGCAAAAATCTGGACAGTACCCATGCTATCATTACTATATTATATAGATATATACTATATCATTACAAGAAACACAATGCTTTACATTCATTTAGTGTGCTTTTAGTGCTATAAAGGCCTAGATATTCTTCAAGACAAGAATGAGTCACAATGTGTGCATGCAACTCAGCAGTACAGTATTTGCATGAGGATATATACACATTTTTACACCTGATTCTTTACTTTTTCCACACTTCCACACTCTTCACACAGTGAAAATTATACAAATAGATTTACCACTCTATACCACACAGACTTGACTAATTACACAAATATGTATGATTGCAGAGATTGAAATAAACCCACGCTATTACAGAACAAAGACACAGGAGAGAATACAGAAGTGATTTTTTTTTTCCAGGTAATTTCACTTTAGGTATCTTAAATAAAATTCCAATGAAAGCTCTAAACATTATGTTTGGATTACAGGAAGGCACAAAGGTTCAAGCAGTCAGCAAAGGATGAAGTAACACAAGCAACAGGAGATTTATGGCATTTTTCAATGTTCACACTTGAAAATGAAGATCTGTTTTTTTTTTTCATACCACAACACAACTGCTGTTTCAAAACTATCATTCACCTCAGAGTCAGGGAACTATTATTAAACTTAACAATGCAAAAAATATTTGAGGGAACATCTAGATTTATAAATAACAATAATAATAATTAAAAAGAAAAAAGGAAAGAACTCTCAATAAAAATATCTATTGTACATTATTTTCTTACCTTCTAGTGCAAAAAATACACTTTACCATAACTTAAAATGTGAAAATGCAGAATTTTTATTCTATGCTTTGCTAAGAACACTAATTTCTTCAAAGCAATATTTTCTGCTGACATGTATTTCATTGACTGTCAGCAAGATCTCAGTCTGTTGAACGGGAACGGTTCAATTACTACAGAACTACCAAGCTCTAGAAATACTGCCTTCCTTCAGGACAGAAAACTAAGCTTTATACAAGTTTTCACCTTGGAGACAAAGTAAAGAAATTCCACTGGGATTTCAAATGAAATTAAAACTTGTTAGTTCATACTAAAGTAAAGCATGTAACATACAGTCTTGCATCTCATAACACTTTGAAGACTTAGCGGAAAAACGAAGTAAAAATTATCTAGAAAGGTTTTTTTTTTTTTTTGACCTACACCTCTAAATAATTACTAGTCTCTTTGGAATGCAACTTCAGTCTTGATTTCTAAGGTTTCTCAGAAATACATCTGCTTGTTTCCCTTTACCATTTCCTGCCAATTAGAAAGAAAAAAACAAACCCAAAACCAAGCAAGATTCTCTGTGTGTGATCCACGTTTGCAACATTCCAAGCTAAATATTTTCCTATTTCTTTTTAAAGATCTGGGGTTTCAGACATCAAAATTATTTGCCTGACACTGAAAATCCTGATGCCATGCTCACTACTGCTGTTCGCAGGCAGCTCACGTACGACAGGTGACTGTCTTTATACCCTAGCTCTTACTGGTCCTTCCCTATCTGCAAAACATCCTCATCCCATGAACCATTATTATCACAGAATCACTTAAGTCGGATTCAGATCCCTAAAATAGATGCAAATACAGTCAGTTCTCCATTATCCTTGGGCACTGTATCAAAGTTGTGGATTAACTGGGACACAAAGCAGGCTTTAAGAAGAAAGACCATGAGTTCAGTGGCTGAAGTACAGCACTACTTGGCCAGACCAAGTCAAGCCAGCATCCTTTGCCATGCCAAGTTCACAATCTGAAGTCTTAAGATAAGCTTAAAGTAACAAAAAGAAAAGTGAAGACTAAAAAGTAGATGGAAAGAGCAAAATGAAAGTGAAGACTATGGGGACAGGTGTGGAATAAAGGTCAGACAAAACTATTTCCTTTTTCTTTTTTTTTTAAAGGGCTTTAAAAACCAACATCTTTTACAGAAAGATGAGCAATGTTACCATGTATGGAAAGGACTGAGTACAAATCACTTTAAACAAGAAGTAGGAGTGAGCTCCTGATACACAAGTTTTGGTTGCATAATATATCTAAATAATACATTAACAGACAGTCTTAATATTCTGTAGAATAAGCACATAGAAAGTGTCCTGAGGGATCATCAGGGTCTTGACTTCCAACTGCTAAGCAGAAATCGTACACAGAAAAAGCAGCCACTGTGATATCAGTCTCATTCTTGGATGAGAGAGAACATCAGCACCGACATCAAGAGGACGGCCAAAAGCATTACTTTACAACCCTTACTGACAACCTCAACTGAGTGCTTAAAGACTCGTGGGAGTATGCAAAAGTGAATGACAGTTAAATGGAAGTGAATGGCATATTTACCAACATTCTCTACAATTTAAACACTAGCGGGCTTTGTGGGCAAGACTGCACTACAAATGTCTTTGCAGCATATATGTGAGAAACTGGCTGCATCAACTGCATGAGTCAACATCTTTTTTTTCATTTTTAATCAAAACATTCGCTCTGTTGAAGTTGAAAATAGCATAACCAAGGTACGTTACAGAGAGAATGCTCCCTCCACATCATACTGCTCACCTTAGTCTACTCTTCTCCATATGTTCTATTGCACCCTCATGACTACAGACTAATGGACGAGCAACTTGGTCCTGACAGAGCTCTATTCCTTGGAGGTAACAAAAGATCTGTATTCCTTCTGCTTGCTGGCTGGTCAAATACAAGTTATGGATTGTATCACACTTCGCAAAAGGAACAGCAGATGACCCACACCTGGACATGTGAATTATCTTTCATATGAAAACAAGTTCTGAAGTCAGGGGTGTATACAGTGCATTTCTATCTTTTTGGCAACATCTATGCCAAATTCTGAAAGAAGTTGAGAGGTTTCCTTTCACACACATATTCAAGTGCACTTTGCACTTTTGTGCAAGAAGTGGCTGTTAATATGGTCTAGAGAAGTCAATACGTGTATTCTGTGTCTGTAATAATGTAAACATCCTCAAAGATCATGCCCTCACCTCCCTGCAGAAAGACTGTTGACACCTCAAGTATAAGCTTCACCTGACAGCTAGAAAGAAAGGGGGCAGGTCACGGGGCTCTTGAACCTTCTCTTCATCTGCAATTTACTACAGATCTACCACTCTTAACACTGCAGCTTATAGAACACCATATTGCATTTCTCCGAAGCAGGTTTCATCCCTGGGAGAAGACAGGATCCTAGAAAGATTTTGTTTTCCAGAGTCTGTCCTTGTACCCCAAATTTCTTCTCAGACTACTTAAAATGGAGTTTTATTGAAAGTATTTTACTGGGCATTTTAATCTCCAATGCAATATAAAATTAAAAAATCAATACTTTTAGAAACTCTATACCATGGGCAACTCCACTAAAAAAGAAAAAAAAAAATTGGTAATACTGTTATTAGCTGCAGCACTGGAGAACTGGTAATCTCTTTGATTTCAGAGCACAAAATTTACTTAGAAGGAACAGAAACCTGCAAGAAAATGGTCTACCAGTTACCTATCTTACATGCAAGATTAATGTTCAACCTAAAATGCTGCACTGAGTTCTGCTGCCAAAGGCATTTTCTTAGTTTGTATGCAGAAATTTACTTTTAAGAGCTTGGTACAAATTTATTCTGCTAACTTCTTAGTTGCTACTGAGGACATGATTTGAATCAGGCCATGGGGATTTTATTAATATTAGATGATTAATAGTTAATTTATTTCCAAGTTTGTGAAGATAAATTAACATAAGCATGTATACAAATTTTAATCACACAGGTTTAGTCTTCCCATATGAAAGAAGTAGCTGGAAATTCCTGGAATTTGACTAATTTACAACAATTAAACATAAGCAGGTAGTTAAAGAGAGTGAGCTGAGGTTTTTTAAATTATCTCTCTGACACTTTGGGATCTGTAAAAGATTTGCACGGTCCATATGATCTTTTCCCATCAGCACTGGAGAAAGATTTCCTCTAGAGTGAGGGGTTTCTTGTCTTCACAAGGCTGGCTTCCAATCAATAGAATATCACTGTTTAAACATGACAGAAGAAATGCTCCACGGTCCACAAACACCTGCCATACTCTCCACAGAGCATGTATGGTTGTAGTTATGGGGGTACTTACACGCCTCCTTGCTCGCGGTGCTGGCTCTGGCGTGTTAGGAGAAGTGGATTCGTTTGGTGTTTCTGAGGTGGAGCTGAGAGATGAGTTACTGCTGGAAAGTTCTTTGTTCTGCCTTTTTGCTCCAAATGGTAAGAGAAAGGCCACAAAATCTGAAACATCTCTTTGCTCTTCTTTTTGAGAGTCTTGCTTGAGCTTGTAGGCCCGGTCATTAGCAATCACTTGTGACAAGGGCATTCCAAAAGCCTGGGGAATAAATTCTGCAACAAAAAAGTATTTACTGAACATCTGATATTTATTCAGTACACAAGGAATTCAGTATTAAACTGTTAAAAAGCAAAACAATCTGAAGTCTCTTTAAATATATAATAATTCTGACGAGGTGCAGGACTGCACAATAATAACAACATTCAAACAATAAAATAATAGTGGACAAGTGCCAGGTAACTGTAGTTCCTGGTATCTGACTCCTATTTCCAGTTGGATCTTGCATGATATACCACACAGAACCTTGGAAAATCAACTGGGAACAGATCTAATTAAGATCTTAACTTCCACTGAAAGCAACTGGAAGCCAGGCACTTGGCTAAACCAAAATGGTGCAGATGGCCATCAGATGCTGTGGAAAACTATCCTGAGACTGGAGAGCCTGGCTCCTATGCCACAGCTCTCCCATTTCAGATCTTTTCATCATGTCTTTCTCTCACAAATACTGCAATGCACCAGAGTGAAGAGCTATAGGCATGCATATGGGGCCCATCACAGGTCAGGAGGGTGTGCATCTACATGCACAGGGCATTTGTAAGTACATCCACTATTCAGACTAAGCCTTGAAGGGTACAGTTCTAACAGTACTATAAACCCACTCCACACCAATAGAACTGGGTCCAGACGAGGGCCACTAAGATGATCAGTGGGCTGGAGTACCTCTCCTATGAGGAAAGGCTGAGGGAACTGGGCTTGTTTAGCTTGGAGAAGAGAAGGCTCTGGGGAGACTTCATTGTGGCCTTCCAGTATTGAAGGGAGTGTATAAATAGGAGGGGGAACAGCTCTTTACAAGGGTGGGTAGGGATAGAACAAGAGAGAATGGTTTTAAACTAAAACAGGGAAGATCTAGGATAGATATTAGGAGGAAGTTTTTCACTCAGGGTGTTGACACACTGGAACAGGTTGTCTAAGCAGGTTGTGGATTCCCCATTCCTGAAGGCATTCAAGGCCAGGCTGGATGTGGCTCTGGGCAGCCTGGTCTGGTGGTTGGCAACCCTGCACATAGCAGGGGGGTTGAAACTACATGATCATTGTGCTCCTTTTCAACTCTGGCCATTCCATGAGTCTATGATTCTATGATATACATCAATAAAACTGTAACATACAAACCTTGCATATATTCAGGTCTTACCATCAAAATGCCCAGAATTTTTTATGGATCAGAAAAATGTTTCACAGTATGTCAGCCAGTAACTAGCACTGAAATTCTCATCATTAACTTTCAAATTTGTACCTATCAAAGATTAGTCGAATCAAAAGTATTGGGTAAGACCGCAAATTAGAACTGTTTTGTGTTCAAATGGAATGAATAAAATAGCTACTGAGCCCACTGATTCTGGTGAGGTTCTACTAGATTCCGGTTTCAGACCTGCCAGTATTGGGCATACAGAAGGCACTAGAAATTAAAAACAATTTTAAAAAAGAAAAAAAAAGAGAGAGAGAGCAAACGTAAAATCTTTACACATCCAGCCTCTCAGTCGTCTAAACAATTAAAGACGGAAATTCTTCCTGGGATTGAGTCTGACTGTATCTTTGATGACACTTTCAAGTTTTGTTAATGTTACATTATTATTAAGATTAAGGGGACTGGAAAGAAGAGTATAATATATGAATCCCGAGTGAGGGTGCTTCTACCCTATTCTAACAAAGAGACATGGGCCTGTTCTCATTTGCTTGCTCTTTAGAAAATATGAAACATTAAGATGTGAACTAACTTTGGTGGCCAGACAAAACAAAATAAGGAAGCAGATCCTCATATATCAAACAAGTCTGGAAGTGACCAGTGAGTAGAATGATATCTAAAACCATCTGCATTTAATTTAGGACAAGAAAGTACATCATCAATGGGTGTCAAGCAATGCAGAGATTTCCAGTTCCTGGAGCCCAGAGTTAAACTTGTTCCTCCTCCACTCTAGCAAGTATGATTATAAAATGATGAGATTAATTGTACTGAAATTTTGTAGTATTGTGGATTATCTTCCCAATGAACATTTAAGACCATAAGCTTACTTTGAAAATTCACTTGCAACACATATCTGCAACGTGACTCCCCTTTGTTACATCTCCAGCTCTCCTATTTCTCTCTCCTCCCACAATATTTCCTGACTAAAGCCACTGAGCTGAATGAAAACCTGAACAATAAATATATAAATGCTTTTGTCAATTGTGCTTCAAATGGGGATGGGACGGCTGTGCACAACCTGTTGATACCCAACAGTATGATGATGTCTTTGATCGTACAACACAAGGATGGAATGGGTGGGGATCACCAGGGAATGAGTTTTCAGTACTTTTTCATTAAGAGAATTTCATGAAAATGGCCCTGTTCCCCAACTTTGTTATATAAAAGACAGTATTTTGAGGTAAGTATTGCTCCTCTTCTCAAACCCTTAGGTGTGGGATGCCAGTTTTTCAATTGCTATTGTTTCACTTGCTTCATTAACTTGTTTCATTGCTCATTTCACTGCAAAGCAATGGAAGGACACGGATCCTCTGCTCTACGCTGCTTTGTTGTACACCTCCTTTTCAAAGGACACGAACCACTTCCCCAGTTTCTCAATATCTGGCAGAGATGGAGAACTGGATGAAAACCAACTGGCTGATTTTCAGACTAAATACAGATGGAAGTGATATTGGCTGGCAGTGGTAATTACGTTACAAAATTGGCAAAATCAGTAACTTTTTGTTCATTTGTTGAAATCAAGAGAATTGGTTGCACCCACCACAGACTGGCTTACAGCCTCAAGTTCCCAGCACAGCGTTGTGTGCAGGGGTATTGGGTGGTGGAGAAGAACATGTTTTACAATCCGCTCTCCCCATTAACATCACTAGCAGTCAATTTCAATAATTCCCTTGGTAGACAGGTAAGGACATGTCCACTAAGGTGAATGAATGACTGCCCTTTTGAAGTTTCAGATTCATTGGGAAAAAGAAGTATTTTAGTCACACAGAGCCATGCAGCCCCTTCTCAGATGGACGACATGTAAATTTGAGGTTCTGTTCTCACAATCCAGGTAAAAGCACCAACTGCTGCTCTAGGCTCTACTGTTGGAGGTGTTCTACTTGTATGAAGAAAATGTTCCTTATAGCACGGGCTATATGTATATATGTATAGTTACATGTGTACCACGGTAACAAAGCTACTGAGTTACTTACTGTCTCTGTAAGCCCAATGAAACTGATCACTTTTTCAATTAGAGGAGTGTACTGTTTAAAAATAAATGTTGGAGACAGCACTGTGTAAAAATTGGAAACAAGCTGACAGAGTGGGCAATTATGTTGGAAATGTAGACTCACATGTTTAGCCTAAACAGAAGCATATACGTACTTGATTTCTGATCCATTTTGCTTTGAGTGTATACTGGCACCAGAGACAATTTGAGATTTTGCAGAAGTGCATTTCTATTATAAGAAAGTCCATCTCACAGCTGATAAAATTACGAATTGTGATTGAAACTGGTATGTTTCTAAAAAATTCTTCTGTTACAGTAAATCAGCATTTGTGAATTAAAAAAAACAAACAATATTTCATGGAAATATTTTCAGCCAGATCAAATAAGAGTTTCTGTGACCAAAAATCAGAAATCCTGCTCTTTGTTAACCAAATGATGATAACTAGGAAGCAACCCACAGAGTTAGCCTACTTGGCCTTATGCCACCTAACCCAAATATAGATTCAAAGTCTTATCTGAAGATCCCATGAGTTAAAATTGTGGTTTCCATCCTACAAACTACAACCATCTATTAAGATCCTCTGAGGTATTTACTTTAGACCCTAATAAGGTTTACAAAGCTAATAAAGCAAATAATGCACCATACAACAATTTTAGATAGTCTTCTTAGCCTTTTGTTGTGAGTTTTTTTAATTTATTTTTCTTAAGTGTAGCTTAAATGCAGTTTTTGAGATAATGAAATCCTTTGACTCAGCTCAACAAAGGTGGGGGGGGGTCTATCTACTCCTGAAGCTGCATACCCCCTAGTTACAATTCTCAGAAACTACAGCATACACAGCAACTCTGCAAAGATCTCGCAGAGGAATTTTTCAAGTATTTACATTCCACACAGAAACATCAGGAAAAGGTTGCTCAACAAATCATATAACAAACGATTACTACTTCTAAGCAAGTCTCTCAGTTCACCTGTAGAGTTTACTAGAATCATGGAAAAACAGAGCTGGTTCTCTGATAGTATATTTTAGGAGAAATCCTTTCTGAGAGCCATTGCCCCCAGGAATGTTGGTGGGTACTTTCCAAGTAGGCATGCTTATGCTGACCCCTGCATTGCTAGCAGCAGACAGATGAAAGGCTCCACTTCTGCTGTCGTCAAAATTAGCAGTGAATTTGCAAGGGAACAGTACTCAGTCACCAGCATGCAGAGAATTCTAAGAATTTCTTATTCTGAGCAGTGCTGACATTTATCGTTCCTCCAGCCACAGTACTGTTTGTCAGCAGGTAGACAACACAATTCAGAATCACAATGTCCATAAACAAGGAGGCAGGGTAGAGAAAAGCAAAGATATTGAATGGTAACAGCTGAAAACACCGCTTAGACATCTGGGTGGAGTGCTGCACTCCTGTTTCATTCATTTACATCCGGCAAGTTTTGCTATATCCTGTTCTGGTGAGTCACTCAGAGATGTAAAAACAAATGAAAACACTTATTCCAGATTTTTTTCCTTCCAATTAGATTTTGACAGATGTACCTGTCAAAAAGGACAAAATAAAGATATCAATCTTGTTTAAAGTGCATTCAATTCTTCTTTAGTGTCTTTGTTGGCCTTCAGCTTGCTGAGACTCTCACTTAAGAGTCGGGTTGATCAACCGGTCTATCTAAATAAAATGTGATGTTGGGAGAGTAAAATCTCCACAGATTGGAATAAGTCACAGAACTGTAGGGGTTGGAAGGGACCTCCAGAGATCATCGAGTCCAACCCTCCTGCCAAAGCAGGTTCCCTACACCAGGTCGCACAAGTAGGCATCCAGGCAGGTCTTGAACATCTCCAGACCCTACCATATGAGTAATTAAAGCTCAGAACAGTCATAAGAAACGAGTGCAACATCCTTAAGCATAGCTGTCTCGTGGAGTGGGGTGGGGGAGAACAGACTCCAGGACCAACCTGAGATGCTGTACCCCACAGGCAGAGAAATTCCACAAGTTCATGCTCCGGGGCACTTCAGTGTATGTCAGTGCTAAAGTGTCATGCAAAACTAAGTATAAAATCCACTTTGCTCTTTTTCAGGAACTGCTCACACCTGAAGACACAAAGCTGACTGCAAGCAAAATAAACTGCTTGTAGGGCTCACTCTTCAAGCTCCCTACAGCAGGGCCTCTGTTGTGCATCCCCAGTAATCAGGACTGCGGCCTACTTTGCACCACCTTCATCTTATTCATTTTTGGATGCAAATTACATGCAGGATCACACATTGGGTCACAGACCACAGTGCTATGTGTTTGTGAGGATTAACATTCAGAGAGCTATTCATTCAAAAAATACTTTTCAGGTGACACACACTCCAGGTGAATCCTAACTAAATGGCCCCTAGGCTTCTGTTTGTCCTGATATGTGAGTTCTCTCAGGCTGGAATACAAACATTCTGAATTAATCATGAACTGTTCAGCAGTAACTGTGCTTATGAATGTGATGCTCAAGTGAGGGGAGGGAAATGCTCTTTGCATAAAGGCAGCTGCAACTTATCTATAAAAAGCATCCTGCAAATCAGCTTCCCCATTTCCACTTTGACATCCTTCTTCTTTTTCTCACAGCTCCTCTCTGAGGATGGTACAGTGTCAGCAGTCATCAAGAGAAAAAAGAAAAAGGGAAGAGAGGCAGGCACTCCTTACAGGCACAAGGATCAGGGATGCTCAAGGGTGAACAGTGCATGCTGCTGGCCTTTTGTGTGCACACACCCACATCCACGGCTCAGAGTGTTTGTTTTGGAGCGGTTGCCCAGTAATGGAAGATATTCCCTTTATAAAATAAACGGTAAAATGCTTTTTAAAAAAACAGCATGGTACAGATCAGGATAAATACTTTCGGCTTGCTCTGACACAAAAGGACAGAAGTTACTTCTAACTCGAACTTTGGCAACACAGGGACCATTGTTCAGGGCAGCAGGTACAGCTCTGCCAAGACATGAAGACAAGCAGCATAAAGACAAGAGGCCTTGCATTTTTTTCTTGCAAAAGCAAGCTCATTACCTAAAAACTGTGCAACTCTGTGACTCTGAATTTATGAGCTGCCCATTATGCTAAGCCCTCCAACCCTGCCAAAAGCACTGCGTGAAGCCTCGTTCTGGGTGCACACACATCCCAACACATGTAGCAGGGCAGGAGATGCAGGTGCTACTGTTCCTGTTGTCTTTCACCAAGCCTGCCTGGCTTGCTGCCTACATGGTGCAAGTGAGGACCTTCGTGGTGGCTTATCCACTCTGTAGTCACAGATTAAGAGTGTGCTCAGCAAATAACTGTGGGGCGGATGATATTTAATAACCCAATAGAGCACAGAAATGTGTACTAGAAAGAAACACTGAGAAGTGGGGTGCCCTGTGCCACTACCTTGGCTAGTATTTGCTTAATGTTTGCTGATCACAACAAAAGACAGCATGACTTTCTCTTTACTCTGCTGTCTCTGCTAGGGAACCTTTAGGCTTCCTGGCTTTCGTACTCTATCGAACAACCCAACACCTTTGTCAATCCACAAGACTTGGACAAATGACATAAACAGATGCTCTGTTTCTATAACATTTTGTACATGGAGAGAAGTCATACATCTTAGAAAGTAAAAGACATCTTGGAATTCAACCTATACATGAGAATAAGGCAGTGGAAGATAGGAGAGTTGAAACAATCTGAAGTTAAAAGAAGAAAAAAAAAGGAATTTCAATTAGAATCAGCATAATAATTTCTAAAAATGCTTGGCTAAAGTTAAGCCATGCTAATAAATGGGAGGTAAATAAAAGTATATGCAGAGATGAGTAAGTACAGAGTGCTGATCTTTGCTGTGGGTAATTACTGATCCCTACATGGCCAAGTACACTTTATAACACTGTGAAGATCTGTGGGTAAGGGGAAAAAAAAAAAAACAAAAACAAACATTAAAAAAAAACAAGGAAACTAAGCAAGATAATGATAGATTGCTTACCCTGCAAACAAATGTAAAGCATGGACAGGAGCAGTATAAAACAGATTTTTCCCCAAAAGTGGATTTAAGATCATTAGACCACTTCCTCAACAATTCATTCTAAAGGTGAGCTCAGTTCTACATCAAGTAATTTTCATAATGAAAGATGTGTTATTCACAATGCAACACAGAAGACAATTATCTTTTATTCAAACAAACACATCAGGGCTTTCACTTTTAGAAAGATCAATGCAAATATTTTCCATTGCCAATTTTAAACCAATAAAAAGAGTGAGTGCATATATGATTTCATCCAACAGACAAAAATTAAAAGGAAAATGTTATCTTTCCAACAAGCACCTAAAGTAACTTTGATATGGGACACTCATTTTTTCTCACTGCAATCTCAAAGTTCTATTAAATTAGGTTAAAAGCAATAACATTGCAGAAACCACATCATTTCTCTTCTTACAAATTCATATGTTTTTGAAATGGAGGTATTAATACTGAATTTTAGTACTACTTTTCCAAACAACTTCTCTAGGACTGAACACAAAATTAGATGCACAACATGCCGAAAATTTCACTTTCAGAAAAACTCATTTCAGGTCTCAACATCTGGACTTGGTTAAAATGACTGCAAACTACAGGTCAAGTCCACTGGATTAGGACCCAGCCCATAAAAGCTGCTTAATGTCCAAACAAGAAAGTCCCACCATCTCTATAATCCATGTCACACAGAGGCTATTAAAACCCAACTGATCAGTAGCACTGAAGCATTTATACGTTTTAAACAATGTCTGTTTTCCTAAGGTTAAAAAAGAAGAAAAACAAACCAACTGACTAGCTTTGGGCAGGGTTGGGTTCACACGCTTTGTGAATTGAAAGAGAGAGTGTATATGGAGGTAAACAACAGGATCATATTATCCTGATTTCACTCTGCACTGGCTGCTGAAAATGAGGAAGAAAAGACACAGTTCTTTAACACTTCATATTCTCCTGGGAAATAAGCTTTCAGTTCAGAAGATGGGCTTGCTCGAACGTCAGTTACTAAAAGATATGACATTTTTCCACCTGGAAATGAATATGTAGGCAACGCATCAGCTTGGTAACATTTCCCTGTTTCAGAAAGCATACATCTAAGACTAAAGAAATCTTATACGTAAAACTAAGATCAATCAGTGAATATGTACTCGTGTAGTTTTACCTTTGTCTTTGTTTTTCTCCTTTCCTAATGAGTCCAGTTTCTTTCTTAGTGATTTCTTCCTCTTTTGCCCATCTGTAAGAGAAAAAATAGGAAATGTGTGAAGGAAAGAACGCTGAACAAACTGTTGCATAAGCTATATGTACATGAAGTGAGATGTCCACAGCACTTCAGTCAGGAAGGATGTGGGGTTTATTTTGCAAAGGCTCACAACTGTCTCAGTCCATAAGCCCTAAAGAGTGCACTGGAAGACCAAATGCATCCCACTCCATGTTGCTGGGCACAGCACATATGGTCACATAGCCCGTGCGCAGAATAGAAAGTTAGTCATGAAGTCTTAGCAACTGAGACTACTGCTGGATGTTCCTGATAGCAAATGAAGAGTAGGCAGCATAAATTCAAAAGGTAGTGATTAGCTCCCATTCATAGATACAAGACTGGAGGCTGTGAAGCTGGAAGTAGTTTTTGGAGAGGAAGTGTGGAGCTACAGGTATAGTATCTGGAGATAATATCCTGGAGACTAACTGTCAGGATGAATTGCACACAGCAGGCCTATTAGCTGAGTGATAACTGCCCACCCTGACATGACGCATCGGATCTGAACTCACACTGCACACAGTGTGCTGCAGTTTGTGTACGGCATGTCCCGATGGTTCAGATGGATTAGTGTTAGAGAAATTATTGTTCTGACACTGTATACATCATCCAAGTTTTCATTAAGATATTAAGGACTAAAGATTTTAGCTGGTATCACAAGCAGGTCTGTTCTTGAAAGAACTATGTGGGAAAGTTGGCTATCATTCCTTCAGCAGCATCTTTTATAATGAAAGTCAACAAAAACACATCTTGTTAGGCCTCAACAAATACAAGAGATTAAGACACAGGCCTGCTTTAACTTGTACTTTTTATTTTTATTTGGTTTAGTTCTAAAGCAATATAAAAGGTCTCACATATGCTTTAATGCATAATAATAGACAGACACCACTAAAGCTAAACATTATTGGATACATACCTTTGCTTTACTGGTTTTGCAATATGGCATAAAATCAAAAATGTGCACACAGTACCTGTGCTTCACTGTTATGGTAAGGACACTAAATAATCTGCCTCAGCATGTTTTTCTGTTTGCGTAAATCAATGGCTTAAGCGGTCTTTCACAGCAGGGAGAAGACCACAAAAAACTGAAGTGGATCTCCATGGATTAACTCCCATCTTTGCAATTAGCCATAGGAGAAATACAAGCCATTTCCTCATAGTTTTCCCACAACTCCTAATGAATATTACTCAGCAGACAAATTTTGCCCTTTTCACAACCCATTCATATCCTTTTACTTTAAAATTAAAATTTATTTTTGCTTTTGCAACTTTTGTTCAATCAAATCCACTTCAATGTTTGTATTCTGCATCTATTTAGGGACAGCAAGCATATTTACTCCCAGCAGCTGCTTAATTATAATACTCAGTTTCTGACTCCTGAGGTAGATTCTCATTTGCTAGTTATGTTAAAACCCCTTTTTCTGCACCTGCTCCAGTGAGAATTCATCCCTCTGAAATAAGGCTGAATAAAGTTAATACAGAATTTCTAATGAATTTCAGCAATATAAAGGTGGTAATTCATTGCCTGATGCGGTCTATGATTAGAATTTCCTTTTTCATATCCACATGACAAGTTCATAACTCAAAGTCATACTTTGATTGATTAATATACCCAGTCCTTTCACACCTGACATCCCCAGTTCATAATACTGAGTTTATTACAAAAATTCTTCTATTACCTCTTGGCAATATGAACAGTCAGTAGCCTGCTTACATAAAACTAAAAGTATTGCTTGTTTTCATTGGGTTCTCTACTACTGTTGTTTTCTGGCGTTATATATTATACAATTATTTTTATATTATTTCTCATCTTATAAATTCAGATTACTGCTTCATAATAGCCATTTGATAAATGATTTACATTTCCTTGGAGTCTCAGACCCTCTATGCTCCAAGTACCTATATATTGATATTCTGATATTCCACTGAAGATTCCACTAACATGTAAAAAGAAGAACAAAAGTTGAAGCTGCATCTCAAACACACTGATTTTATAATATGATTACAGAACTGCAGCTTCTGCGGTGTTTTAGTGCTGCATAGTCAAATACAACAGAAATGCCAGAACAGTTATTCATGTGAAAGAGAGAAATAAATTACACTTTCATATCCATATGGAAAACAAGTTAATGACTTCTAGGGCCAAACTAGCAACGATTTCTGGTGAACCTTGTTCTTAGTGAGTGATTGTTTGAACTCCAACTGTGAAGAAATTCATCAGTAAAAGACTGGTTGAGGGAACCACGCATTTGTTTCTTCAAATCTTGGATTTTTGAGTAGTGATGATCAGGCCCAGAGGAATGTAAGAAACAGGATAAAGTTCTAGAGATAGACAAGACAAAAAATACAGAAAACAAAAGAATCATAGAATGGCTTAGGACGGAACCTTATAGAACATCGAGCTCCAACTCCCTCTGCCACAAGCAGGGCTGCGACTCACCAGATGATCTGCTCAGGGCCCCATTCAGCCTGGGCTTGAATGCTGCCAGGAATGGGGCACCCACAGCTTCTCTGGGCAAGTCTATTCTGTGCAGGAATGAACTCTTAAGACAAAGAAAGACGGCAGAATGATAGAAGGGACACACTTAACTTGAACAAAGGATGTTCATTCACTGAAGTCAGTGGAACCACAATCATTTACATTTAAGGCTTACGCCACGCCAAAGAGTTCAATTTATAAGTAAGACTGACAAGAGTCTCAGTGAAAAGCTAAAGCTTAAGAGACCCGACAAGAGTTTCGAGGTCAATTCTAGTTCTCCTTTCAACCCCAGCAAAAGACATGATTAATTATAATCTATATTGCGTAAAAACAAATAAGTATTGAAATGATTGTTGATTTAGGTTACGTCAGACATGAGCACTGTTGAAATACTCACAATGTACTAAAGGATTAGTGCAACTGCAGCAGTTTTAAATATAAAAGAAAAAAAAAAATTGATAACACTTAGCACTTACTATCTCCACCGAGATTTGAGAATATAATTAATATTCATATGTTCTTGGTAACAAACCATTACCTGTGCAAAATACCTACTGTATATTTAAAAATTAATTAGCAAATATTTATGCAAAGTAATACTCTATCAGTCCAAAGTGCTATTATATATGACCTGCTATCCTCATCTGTGGTTTGAGAATATTTAAAGCCCAAATTGATAAATGTTATTCATCCAGCTGATTTATCCAGCCTTGTGTGCATGTAATCATCTCTTAATGTCTTCTTTCAATAGATCAGTAAGATAGGGCCGCCTTGACAAATTTCACTCAAGAATATTAGCAAGATGTGAGAAGTCAAAAGTCTTATCCTCTTGTTAAAAGGCAAGGAAATGTCAAATTGAAGGAAGAAGCCATTTTTTCTCTCTTTGTTAACCCACGCTGACTTCCCTGAAAAACATCTGCCCGGGCAGCTCCATAGATCAGTTGTTTCAGAAATGAACTTGGTTTGTCCAGTACTTACTAATTTATATGTTGACTGCATTTCACACTACAATGCGTACATCACTCTTTGGGCCTGTATGTATTAAGACTAACATGATGAATATTTAAAAAAAAAACAAGCCTGGAATGAAACTCTTGAGTGAATATTAAATTGCTGTGTGACCTGTTTTTCCAAAGTGGTGAGCACTTCCAGGTTCACTTAATGCCAGAGAGACTTTTCTATTTGAAAAATTAGGTCATCTATTTAGGACTTTGTCAGTGAACCAAAGCCTACAGAACACAGAAGTATTTGCATGGATACACCAACTTCAGACAAGAATTGAGAGTTTCAGGAGTCTGACTTGTGAGGTTACTATTTTTGAAAATTTTGGTTTAAGATTGAAATTCATCCAGTGTTAAGACTATCACCTTTTGACTTTCAGTTACAGTCTCCAGATTTTGTACAGTCCACTTTGGGATCCAAATTTCAGTCTATATGATATATAAACTAGCTAAGAAGCCATTTTCATGTAGAGGATATACAAAGCTCATTTTTAAATGTATAATTTATATATATAATATATATATAAATATATATATATATATATATTATATATATATATATTATATATTTATATATATAATTTTAAATAAAGAACAGAAAGGGAATTACGGTTTTTTTAACAACACGTTGCTCTGTTGCTCCGTGCAAGATCACCTACCAACACCAAATTTGACTCAGACAGAAAGAGTGCAGATTGAATCCCATTACTAATATTTACTTCCAGTATTGCTTTACTCATTTCTGGAAAGTTCTGGAAATCAACACGTCTACTTGCAATGTCCAGATGTTGCTAAGCACAAGCATGAGCATAACTGTGCATGGAATTTTTTCAAAGTGATACAATTAGTGGCACAGCTGGATCTAACATGCAGAAACTCCTCGCCACAATTTTTACATTATCCCACTTATTAGCCACTGTAGTGCGAAGCCATATCATAACTTTCTTTTTTTTCCTTTCCTTTTCTTAAAAAAAATAATATGTAGTAAAAACTACAACAGCTTTTATTATTATTGTTGTTATTTTTCTGACAGCATTAGAGTATTATATTTTAAATGATGGAAAGTGTCCTGTCCTGGCAATAAGCTTGAAGTGAATCAGTAACAGAATATAATTATTCAATGTTTCTTTCCCTTATGGATTTATACATTATTTATATATGTATTTTTCCCTTATGGGTTTATAAAGCTTACAGATAAACAAAGTTTATAAACAATAAAGGATACTGATTATCTATATGGAGAGATGTTGCTTTTATGTTACTTATATGCAATATTATTTTTTGTTATACATAATTCATACAAAGATTTTAATGTAGCTTTCTGTATTTTTGACATATCTCCTGTTGTTTACACGGTTATTGAGTACAGAACACCTGCTCCCCATCCACCTCCTCTCTTACTGGAGGCCTTCTTTGCATATGAGAATTGTATTTCTTGTCCATTTAGGGAAGAAAATGTGTCATGTTCTACAATGAAGGGTTATTTTCACACAGTATAAAGAGAGGAATTATGTGACAGAAGAATGTTATATCTATAGCTCAGTTATAAACAGAAATGGATAAAAATCCCAATATTTCTATAATTCAATAAAAATAGTTCTTAGTAGCTGTATTCACAGAATCACAGAATTGTTGAAGTTGGAAGGGACCACTCGGGATCATCTAGTTCAACCTCCCTGCTTCAAGAATGCTCATTTTCCTTTAGTAGCTCTTAGTAAATTTTTTTCCTTGCATGTAATTAAATCACAATAAAATGTACTTTGCAAAAGGGTAATCCATTCTGGTTTGAAAACCACCACCAGTGGCACTCCAAAGAGCCACGTCTCACCTCTCCAGAAGACTTCCCTGTTGGCTCACTCATTATGAGCGACTCATTTCTCAAGTGCCAGCCTCCTGCACTCAGCGGGCAAAACAAGCTACATACTCTCTTGCCTGTGCAGTGTGGAAAGCAATTGAGTGTCTGCAAGCAGAAAGTATTGCTAAAACTTCATATAGCACAAGAAAGAATTCTGTGCTTTTTTCTTTTCCCATTGTACTGCACTTGCAGTTGCAATCATTTCTTTGGGCACTACGCAATGTGAATTTCCTTCCGGACATGCACGTGGAGCTGCAAGGTGAAGGTTTTACTTAGGCATTCTTGTGCCTATAAATGTCCATCATGAAATATTTATTTAGATTAACGGTCACTGTCCCCACGCAGTAACTCGCAGAGCACTGCCAGCTGCAGCACAGGCGGAAGGTAAACATTTCCAACCGGAGGACCATGAGTGAAAGGCTTTGGCACATCACATGCTACAAAAATGGAAAGGCTGAGCCCTCAGGTATTTTCCATCACTCTCTGTCTCCCCGTAACCTGTCCTTGGCAGTGCAGACGCATTGCCTTCGCAATGCAGGTTATTATATGGCTTCATAACGCTTGGACTACCTCCTGCTTCTCCCTTACAGGTTTCTCTCTTTAGTTCACTTTGTTTTAAATTAGCACTCCTTCGTGCTTGGCAACTGGCAGCTAACTGAAAGAACTGAAAACCACCAGGCAAAAGCATAGAATCATAGAATCACTATGGTTGGAAAAGACCTCTACGATCATCCAGTCCAACTGCCCCCTTACCACCAAGATTTCCCACTAAACGATGTCCCTCAGTTCAATATCTAAGCATTTCTTGAAATATTTGCTTTTCTTGAAATGCATGCTTTTGTGCTCTTCCTCCTGAACCCATTATACTCTTCAGTAATCTGTTTATAGTGCATCCTCTTCAGATAAAGATTGATGTAGGTAACATTATATTTACACGTGTAGTAGTCCTTTGGGCTATTGCATTACTGATTATTAAAATGAAACACAGGGGAATTATAGCATGTCAACCTATGGGTTTAAATGATGTAGCCAACAGAAGTTTAAATCCTGCATTATACATCACTTCTTTACTATGTAAATCTTTACTATAATAGCAAGAATTCAGTTCTAGTGGCATACGAATGAAACTGTTTTTTCTAGAAATTATTCATAAATTGCCAGGGAACCTGCCAGGGAACACAGAACTGCTGGAATCCTCACCCAGTTCTAAAGAAAGTTGCGTTCCTACAGGGCCCTGAGTTTTATCAATAAAATGACAGTTTACCAGTAATTTTATGCGCTCCTGATATTTTTTTTTTAAGCATCAAACAAAAAACAGCAATACAATATGCTACAAAACAATGCGTAACAGAAGGAAATCTGATATTCAGCTGAAGAGTTCATACCAGAATTCATACCAGAAGAATACACATGTTAAAGCAAAACTCTGCCAAAGTCAAGTAGAACATGAGGACTAATCAGTTGTAATGCCAGTATTCTTGATAATGTTTCAGTTAGAAGCTTCAGCAGAATCACCATACACTGATGTGGATTATTTGCAAAGTAAGGACAGTCTAGCTGAGTTTTCAGAAACAAAAGGCCAGAACTACAATATGTTCTGAAGGCATATTTGGCAGAACATCATCAAGAATACTTCTGTTACACTAGGTGTACTTGCAGTGATTTAGAAGAGAAATTACAAATTAAATGAAACCAATTTTCCAAACAATGTGTTATAGAGCTTTTACATATGCATTCTGGTTCCTAAAATGGTTTTACGTAGGCCATGTTTGAACTTTCCCAATATGTTAATGACTAACATTTTTAAATGAAAACTGAGTTTTTCATAGGCCATAATAATACACTGACAAAATGCCAAATGACTTCATATGTAGGTTGCTCCAAAAGTAATGCCTCCTATTTATTTCCATTTCAACTACAATTGATACAAAGAGCACAACAACACAGTATGATAGTGCAAATTCTCAGCTACAAAACACTCTTTTCCAACATAGCATAGTAGCTATGCATTTTCGCTAGTGAAGAGCCATCGTGCTGCACTCATAACAATCTGCACCAGGACAATGACCTGCTGTCACTGTCACCACTGCTGAAATGCACCACCCACCCCTCAGTGTGCTCACATTCACTGCTTGGTCTCCAGAAATGTTCAGCAATTGTCAATGAATGTCAGTGGGTGCCATTTTTTCCACATGGAGACCAACGACATCCCTTTACTTCATCCACACTTCCATGTCAGATGCCATTGTGTCAGAGTGCCCCTCTGCTGCCATCTGTAACATGGCAACAAAATATAATGGGATACTGGTGGGAAGGTTCAACCTCTACTGCCATACCATCAATATCCATCCCTGATACTGGGGGCCAGCATAATAAAATAGGAAGCTTTAATAGGAGACAGGAATTTTTTAATATCTCTGAAGTAATATCTAGACTTAATTGGACTTTACATACTTCAAATGCATGCATGCAGCAGTCTCTGGCTTTGAATTTATAAGAGCTCTACCCTAAGCCCACACAAGTCAGGATCCAAATAACAACACAAGCCCATAGGATTACTCTCCCCTAATACTGAAAACCTCCTGTCAGGATTCTGTCATCAACAACTGTTTTATAACCTTGGTATATGGAAAAGTTGATCACAGTAATTTGTACTTCTGTATTCCTGTAGCATTCACCATAATGCATGCAGCTTCTTGATCAAAGCACCTGTTTACCCAAACAGAGGCTGATAAACAGAGAAATCTTTTTTCCTTGTATTGAACAATGAAGATTCGCTTTCATAATTGTTATTAGCCTGTTTCTACCTGACTGAATAAATAGGTGGAACTGTGCTCCTCATATAATAA
Source organism: Lagopus leucura (assembly GCF_019238085.1). Lineage (NCBI taxonomy): Eukaryota > Metazoa > Chordata > Aves > Galliformes > Phasianidae > Lagopus > Lagopus leucura. The sequence continues at coordinate 55,795,722 of NW_024962262.1, forward strand.
GATATGTTATTCCTAGTATGTGATAGAAGAAAATCATGGAAATCAATTTGCTGATGGTTACATAGGTTACACTTTCATAAAATAGCTGCCTAACAACAAAGTTTGAAAAAGGAAAAGATGACTATAAAAAATTCACTTTTTGAAGACACATTACTTCTTCTGTTCTATTAGTAGAAAAATTATGTTCTTCCAAGCTTCATATATTTCACTTTTTTTCCCCTCTCAACTGTGGCAAAAAGCCAAATCTGGAAAAATAAAACAAAACAAAACAAAAAAACCCAACAAACCATAGCAAGAAGCTTCTACAAATTTCCTTCTGTGGAGAAGAAAAAAAAAAAAAAAATGCTTTTTGGCTTGCATATCTCCCTGTCTAGAAAAGCTTCTGTCACCTTTACTTTGACAAATTCCTGCATAGCAGACTCCAAGGCTGACTGCTCCAAATGCCTCCATCCTGCAGCTGGGATTTCTCCCAGCTCAAAATATTAAGTGAATTTTACTTTCTCTTTTCAGACTGAGAGATAGAGCTTTTTCTTGAGAGGAAAGAAAAGCTCACATTTTATGGAAAACTGGGATTTGGGGGAAAAATAAAAATGACAAAGAATATATAACTTCCATCCTAAGCCAGCAACATGCACAGCTTTCATTAAGTGCTCTGAGCAGGTTTGATAGAGCAAGGTTGATAAACCAGGTTGAAGACTTACTAATGTAATGTCAAAGAGCAGAACTTAGCTTGTGGTTGTCTTTAATTTAACCTTCATGAATACTGCTATATTGAAAGCAAATCTTACAAATGCTGCATGGACTTATGGCACCATGTTAGAGACAGTATTATATGAGAAGTATCTGCAAAGGTTGGCATGAAGAGTGGTGATAGTAAACTTCTTCACTTAAAAGGCATACTGTATACCAGCACAAAAGCACCTAATCTTGTAGCTCCACAAAGTATCAGCTACAGTTTTCTTAGATGCTTTCTCCTGGTATAACTATCTACACAGTATGTAACATGGTCAATGATTAAAAACAATGAGCAGCTTGGAGCACTTACAAAAATGCAAGTCCGGATAAAAATCAAACTCACTCTCAGCGTTAAGGAAAATGGATAATGATGAGTAAAGTAAGCAAAAAACTGAACTAAATGTCAGCTCCCTGCCAAAATAAACAAGTGGAAGACACATAACTGAATTCCCATTTTTATTCGGAGCTTAACTGAAACATATTGAGGACAAAGTGCACCAATGAACAATAAAAATTCAGAAAACCTAACTGCTTGTGTTTTGTTTCATTTCACAGACAGTTGCCTCAACACTCAGTCTATGATTACGTATTTCAAATTTACCTTACAGAAGGAAGTTCTATAGCAGACTAATACTCATTTCATAGGAGCGGATGCACAGCAGATGCACACCTGGTGAAACTGGCTACAAATCTTACAAAAATGTCCAACAGTACATGTTAAAACAGCATAAGCAATAATCTTTCCTTAAATGATTGGAAATGTATTTAAGTTTCTAAAGACGACACGAGATCATATGTATTACAATTATAGCAAACTAAATGAACTGAAAACTAGATTTGACAAATGCTAGCTAACTACTAAAATTAAGCATCACCTTCTCTCTCTCCAGCTGACCCAATAACTCTAAAAAGAAATTACCTCAGAAAGTAGAACACTTGCTATAATTACTGAAGCTGCTGTGTATGACTTAGGTGCTGTTAACAATAAATATTGATGTGTGTGTGTACATTCTTGTCATAGATGGCAACAATACGGTAAAGAGTCTTCTTGGTAAAGGCAATTAATTTCTTTGATTACACTTTGTACACTTGCTAAAATAGCTGGACGGCAAGTTTATTTTCAGATCTGTAAAATGAATAGAATTCTGTGGCTTATCTTCAGATTCTCCCTCCACAACATTTGGGAAACATTTAAATAATAAACCCAAAGATACAAAGAAAGCATATGCAGCACTTGTACTATAGCATAAATATACTTTGGAATGTGGCATGTGCTAAAGCAAAAATACTACATCAACCTAGCATTAAGGTTGTGACCCAAGCCAACAAAAACAAGATAATTCATCAGAGATTTATGGTCTGGCCTTCATCCAACCTACTGCATGTATTGCAATCTATTGCATCTGATCTGTTAACAATTCTGGGTGAATGTGTAACATCAAAGTTCAATTCTAGACACATCAATCTTGTATTTTGAAGATGAGACTGGAATAAAGATATTTTACCACATTATTTTGAAGCTTTGGGCCTGAACTCTTGTGCTAAGTCTTCCTACAAAAAATGAAGTTCGATAGCATAGTAGTATGCAATCTGAAACATGGGTTAATACTGGGATTTGTTACTATTAATTGTAGAAAAAATGACACGTGAAAAATGAAAATACACATCTGAGATGCTTGCCTGTACAACTTCTGAACTGGTACACATGCAAAAGATCCTCTGTCAACTGTATCACATTTGAAATTCTGTCCTGAAATGATTTAGAAAGATAGGACCAAAAATGCCTAATCACAAAAAGAGTGAGATTCTGTGAAGGACTATGTACAATCTAGATACTGTATATCTCTTGCTGATTCAAATTCTACTCTGTCCAAGTTAGGGCAGAATTTCCAAACTTTCATAGGAAAATTCAGCATAACTTTTCCTTTCTTTCCCCTTTTTTGAAAAATAGAGAACTCTTTTATTCTACATCAAAGCTTTTCACTACCTCTGTGCAACGTCTCATAACTGACCAATCCTACAACTTCTTTAGCACAAGAACCCTTTCTAACTCCTGAGGCCTTTCAGTATCTTCTCCTTCTCCATCTTCAACAGTCACTACAAAGGTGATATCCACTTAAGAATGGACATTAAGAATGCACGAGAGGAATCATCAACTCTGCAAGCTAATGCTGGTAGATTCATAAATCCCATACAAACTACTACAAAGATAAGAAAAACATAGTCACAAATTGAGCCACTACTTCAGCTGACATTCTTACCATGGTATTTAGGGGACATTTCAGTTCAAACATCAGTGGGGCAAGGGTTTCTTTTAAATATGACTCTGAGCAGTGTTGTGGTAGCAAGCGCTAATTGCTGGCACCTCTGCTGTATAAAAGTAAAAGCAGGATTCAACCAAAAAGATAAACCATTTATGTTTGCATATTACACTGGTACACATACACCTACCTAAGCCATACTCAGAATTAGTGGCAAGTGTTTCCTTTTTCCCTCCTGTACTCCTTGTTTCCACAATACCTCATGCCTCATTCCAAAGCTGGGAAGATGACAACACAACCTGTTGGGGACTGGTGAGAACATAAGCAGTCACAGTGTTTTCTTGAATAAAGAGAGGTGAAAACTGCAGCTGTGACTCCAGAACATCCAAATCCTATTCCAGTTAATTCAGAGAGGCTAATGTCATACCTTAAAACTGAAACAGATGCTTGAGGAGTTGAGTTAGGGTTGGTGCCCTAACTCCTCATTTACTGTAACTGATCAGGCCCTAGCAGTGCCTACCAGTCCTCACAAATACAAACTACAAGAGGCTCTTGGGCTCAGTGAAGTAAAATGTTATTATAAAAGTATTTCCTAAATACCTGTTGTAGAAACTGCTCCAAACAAACCTCATTCGATACCTTCTCTGCCCAAGAGGTACCTGGAGCTTATGAACAAAGGAGAAGGAAAGAAGTTATCCTACTCTTTCATACTCGTTTAATTTTGAAAACAAGATATGAGACTTGAGTTACCAAGTTGTTGTTTTCTTGTGTAGACATGCTGTATAAGGTTCATTTTTCTCACTAGGGGCAGAAAAGTACACAAACATATGGAAAATCAGAAAGACATGAGCACATGCATAAAGTGAACTGCATTGTTCTCTTTCCTTTCTTCTACTGGAAAGAGATTCTACTTCCTTGAAATAAGGAAGGCATAGGTATAGTCTAAACAGTGACTGCAAATAAGTTGCAAAACAAACTTAATATTGTGCTATTTAGAACATCAGACAGCAAATTAAAAATATTCTATGGAATAACTGTGTTAGTAAAGAAACTAATGCTGTGCTTGGAATTGATAACCCTTAAATTAACACATTAAACTAGAGACAGTACAAATGATTTGTGGTATAGTTATCACTAGCAGATGGAGGCATGCCATGGAGCTGAGAAGGATTTTGATTCCAGAAAATGAAAGACAGGGATGAGGCAGAAAAACAAGAGAACAAAAAAACAAATTTGAAGTAGCTCTGTCATACATACAAATTCATCAAGAGTCATTGTTTTTAAATTCATTCTAATTGCTTACCGAAGTCCAACCTTACATATTTTAAATAACATGCCAGTTAAACTCCTGTGAGAAGTGGTCCTCTCTATGCGACCACAAGATATTTAAGTTACAAATGTTAATAGTGTATTTTATGAAGGGTAATGGCTGCAATACAAATGAAGAGGGATTACATACCAGGTATTACATTGCATGCATTCCTCTCCTAGTGTGCAAATGGCCAGATGGGCCCTAAAAGGCTAACTGCACTTGTTGTGACAAAGTGGCCTTCTAAGCGTGGCAGAACTGAAGCAATATGAAGCTATCAGTAGTGATACGACCTGATGTCATTGCGACTGTAAACATAAGGCAGATGCTTCTGTACTCAGACTTAACCTCCATGCAAGCGTGCTTGGCACAAATACTTGTTACCCAAGAACAATGGGGTTTTACTTTCCAATTTACTTTCTACTTTTGCGAGTAGAAGTAATTTCTCAAATGCTTGCAGAAAGCAAATGCTCAGCTGGCCCTGTTCTAGAGTCTTTCATTTGTAGCTTTTGAAGAACAGTCAAAGGACCTCAAAGAATCCCAACATTTAAAAACGCTTTCTGTGTTTTCTAATACTGAGATTATTCTTCTAGGCTTCTTCAGGCTTCTGAATATGTTCAGACAACATTTGCTCAATCAGAAGAGAGCTGTAGAGCACATCTTTCTAAACATGGATCTCTCCAGTCCTAGACAGCTCCCTCAGCTCTCTCAAACATACTACACTAGTTCTTCCTGTAACTTGGCCAAACACATCACCTTTTCTTTGTTTGTTATTGTTATTGTTTCTGTGTTTTGATTGGTTGATTGGTTTGCTTTGCTTTGTTTTTACAGAAAACCTTTAACGACCTTCAGTCCAGTTTTAACTTGGGATACAAATAGTTGCATCTAAGTTTTATGTTACTTGTACTACTGCACGCCTGGAGTGACTGAGCAAGTTTCACACTGTTGAAACTTGAAAATTCCCACTTGCACAGCCCTGTGATATTAGCAAATCAATTGGACGGCTACCTCTCCCCTCTTAACATACTTTTGCACTCCACACCATTCAGGAGTGATGGGATCATGAAGAGGACATTTGAATCGTCTCTGCAAAGGGTCTAAACTAAAGTATTCTACATCCAGTCCTGGCCAACATTTTTATCAGTGACCTCAAATGCAGGACTGGAATGCATCCCCAGCACTAAACCTGGGGGTGCTGTTGACTTTGGAATGATGAGAAACCTTGCGGAGGAATCTGCATACACTGGAGCAACAGGCAATCAGCACCAGCGCAAAGTTTAATGTAGTGAAGTGCTCAATTCTGCATCTGGGATAGAGAAATGCCTGACACAGGTACGGACTAGGAGATGAGTGGCTAGGGAGCAGCCCAGCCAAAAGGAATCAGGACGTGCTTGCTGGTGACAGCAGGCTCAGCATCCATCAGCAGTGCACCCTGGCAGCCAAGGGCCATACCACATTTTAAGAGGCATTAAACACAGCATGGCCAGCTGGCTATGATTCTCATAGAATCATAGAATGGCTTGGTTTGGAAAGATCCTGAAATACCATCTAGTTCTAACTCCCCTGCCATGGACAGGGTTGCCAACCACTAGATCAGGCCATCTGGAACCAATATACAGTATTTAGCATTGGTGCAGCCCCATCTTGAGTACTGTGTGTAGTTCTGCGATCCTCAATAAAAAAAAGGGTGCTAGTTTACTGGAAAGTGTACAGAGGATGGCAACAAAGGTTGGTAACAAGTTTGGAAAGCCTGTCCTGTCAGGAGAGGTTGAGGACACTTGGGTTGTCAAGGGGTTGTCAATTTCATTGCCCTCTAGAACTTTAGAAAAGTTGTAAGACCACTGCCTTTAGGAAAAGCTGACTATGATTCACTTTATTTGATATGGAAGATACCAAAACTAGTGATTCTTGCCTTTCATCAGCGCCAATAGAGAGCGAAAAAAAATCACACTTACAGGGAATGATCTATCTGACATAGACAGATACATACTTTTGGATATAAGGAAGTGCAAGAAAAATCTTTCTTTCAACTGAGTATCAGGGTTTCCCAGCATGAATAGGTCTGATTTAGGTTATCTGCTCTGTAGGTGTCTGTCCTTGACCAGGTGATCCCACTCCCGGTGGCTTATGTTGGACATAACGGACACCATTACTATTCATTTTTGTAGTTGCAATGTTTAAGCAAAAAGTGAAGCAGAAGAAAAAGTCTGAGGAGCAAACAATGTACTTTTTCTCCCATTTATTACTGAGATACGAAGTCAGCGGCTTATGAAGAGGAGGCTCAGCAATCTAAACAGAGCTGGTTTATCATGCACTTACCTTTGGGGATAGTAATCTGACATCCCAGGTCATACTCCTGCTGCAGCTGATAAAAAGCCACTTCCTGCAGCCGAGCGCGCTCCAGCTCTGAGAGACTTTGAACGGGAACTGACTTCAGCCGAACGCTGCGCCCTGACATGCTGTTCCAAGTGAAATCACCCTACAGGAAATCAAATGGAAAAATATAAAGCATCATACGGTATGTGCAATTTAATAAACATAACTATCTCTTCTACTGCAAGGAGAAACAATGCATGTCCTCTTTTCTGGACTTCTCTAACCTTTCAAACATCTTTGTTTTCCTAAGACTAACATTCCTTAAAAGGAGTACAGACATACAAAACAAAGTCAATTTTGCCTGAAAACATTTAAGCATGTATTGTTGCAAAAACTCTGGGATTCCAGTAATCAAAAGCAAAAAGCAGGAAAAAAAAAAAAAAAAACAACCTTGTCTGCTTTTCCCAGCTTGGTTTCTTTGTACAGTAGTTCATCATCACTTCATTCCCTTCAATGCACATTCAGTCAGAGACCTGAATTTCTACAGGTCCATGGATAACACGCATCTTATCTCCTCCAATTTGCTAACCCCACTCCCCAAAGCTGTTCAGTAATTTTCTTTTCCAATGCATCCTACCCGCTCCTTACAAAGTGACTGTGGTTAAAGCAAGACTGACTAAAGGATAATTTGTTTTACGTTTCTGAAAAGCCATTATAACATATGCGCTACAATACAATAAAACAACATGAGATATGCTGCATCTCTGTAAGGTACCAATTATGTTCAGAAACAAAATCAAAAGCTTTATAAGTTTTATCTCCCACATACGATGACATACACAAAAAGCCATTCTTATTGCTAGTATTTAGTTCAGATAAGAGAAGTAATCATCAGTCGAACAGAAGTACAACCACACAGAAAAGCTGAAAGACTGACAACTAACTTGAAACAAGAACTTTAGAATTCATCAAAGCATAATTAGAGAACACATTTTTCTACATGGAAAAGAAGACTTCAGCTTTGAGAAAAAAAGACTCAGAGGGAATCTGATTAATGTTTACAAGTTTCTTAAGTGTGGGAGTCAAGAAGATATGGCCAACTTCTTTTCAGTGGTCTGTGGGGACTAGACAAGGGGAAATTGCCATAAACTGGGGCATTAGGAAGTTCTGCATCAATATGTGAAGGGACTTCTTCATAGTGAGGGTGATGGAGCACTGGAACAGGCTGCCCTGTGAGGCTGTGGATTCTCCTTCTCTGGAGATATTGAAGACCCAACTGGACGCCTGCCTGTGAAGCCTGCTATAGGAAGCCTGCTTTGAAGGGGGGCTGGACTTGATGATCTCCAGAGGTCCCTTCCAACCTCTACAATTCTGTGATTCTGTACATAGCTATGACTGCACATGCATTCACATGTATGAGAGATAAAAACATCGTAAATATGCAGCACCATCTAGCAATGTAGCTGAAAGAAACAATGCAGTGAAGGACTTTTCTTGTAAACCATGAAATGTGTCTGAGTCCCTCAAGAAGCTTTTATTTTTGTAAAAAATTTTTTGCAAGTTATAAGGCAGTTGTGACAGATGAAGCTGTCACCTTGAATTGAACAATACTGTATCTACATGTTAAATGAATGTACTATACCCAATATTTTTTATGATATGTATATTTATATGTGTCACATACGTAAACTTTTGCACTAGCCCAGGATTTGACCACTGGAATTTGGTTTTTGCTTTTTCTTTTTTGGCTCTTCCACTGCTCCAATGCTGACTAACTAGATTTAGTGGTCTCAAACGAAGGGTTTGCAAGGTGATATAAACCAAGACTAGCTTAACTCAAGTGAAACCAAAGCAGAGAGATTCACATAAACCTGTTTTGCGAAACTGCAAGTAAATGTTTACATTTTTGAAAAAGCCGTTGTCATTTATAGTTAAAAGTGATCAAGAACAGAATCCACCATCAGACAATGTATACCAAGAAAGAATTCCTTTCCAATCATGATAATACAGAAGAAAAAAATTTACAAGTGCAGAAATATGCAACTCAATCCTTATGAACATCTCACGTACAAAACGTTCTATAGTCAAGATAGTAAAAAGAGAGAACTACAGGCTTTTGGGGTAGATGTTTCTGGATTTATCTTATCTATTTCTCCTAGATGAGTAATTTCATAAACAAAAGTATCATGGATATACATTTATTATGGTAGGCATAACTGGGATGTTTTAATTTTGAAATGTGAAGGCATGAAAAATAGAAAATTGTGAACTAACAGCTTATTAAGACTAGAAAGTTTTTAGAACATATCCTGTTTCCTGTAGAGCACAAAAAACAAGGAGGAATGTGGGGCTTTTAGGAACTGCCACAAGTTAAATACATACTCCTTAACTGGAATTATGCATGGACACATGAATTATTGTTATTTTTTGATGAAAATCAATGTGGGCAAATCTAATTCTGGAGGTAATTGCACCCTCTGCCTCACCTCAGAGCAGCTTTGTAACAGCAGGCAGCAAGCTGTACCACTGCAATACCTCAGCTGCTGAACCAGCCACATGAGTTTAACTCGAAAAGACAACATTTACTGGCATCAATATTCTGCTTTTGAGGCCAACGAAGACTCTATGCAGAGCTCTGCTGCTTTATATGAGCAAATCAGCCAGCTCAGCACTGGCTTAGCAATCCTACTCAAGCTAATTTTACCTTATTATGGCTGCACCTCATCTCTCTCTTTAAAAATATAAAAATAAATAAAAATTAACATGTCTAAGTTTTACAACCAAGAGAAATAAGAAAGTCCCATACCAGATGAAGATTGTTCCTCTCAACCAAGATTTTCATTCTGTCAGTCTCTAAGCTCCCCAAACACCTCTGGCACTCACCAGCATGGCCCTTGTTGGCTAAAAATGGTCGGATGCATCCTCAAACTCCACGACAGATTGTTAAGCAGCAATAAAGAACTTGGAATCACTCTGCCCAGTCTCTCTGCACTACATAAGGCATTCTTCTTTTATACTTGATGTGTTTGATAAAATCTCTGCTAGGTCACATTAACATAGGGTTTTACTATGCTAATGGAACACATGAGTAATTATCTGAAATATTTTTGGAAGATCATGTGTTAGGGCCAATGGAATCTCCTAATCTGTTGAAGCAGAGGCTGAAGAAATGTTTCCTTGAAAAATTCTGTTTTATCTGGCAAATAAATATCAGTCTTCTATGAGCCAAAGTACAATATTTTATGTCTTAGTCTATTCATAGGCTCTTATGCTTTGTGGGACAGAAGGTAACTTAGCAGCTTCACCTCCCTTCTAATGCAATGAGGAATTTTTACACACAGCCAGCAAATTTCTGCAACATCAACCAGGCTTGGGAGAGGTCCAGAGAAGTCAATATACCTTCGGGAAGGGGTACAAGTGCACTTACAAAATTCCCAATTCTGTAAAACTATTCTGTACTATATGGGACAACCGAAGGAGGAAAAGGGCAGGACAGACACAGAGAACATTCTATTTTTCTCTCTCTGAGGAGGCACACTTCATTAGCCACGTTCAACTAATAGCCTGATATAGTTCTTTGCAGAAGCTTAAGAGGAACGTAAGATTTTTAAGCGCCAAGTCAGGGGATTTGCTTTTTGAAGTCTATGCCCTGCATATGTGTTCAGACATACATACTCAGCTTTTTCTCTGTTTAGACTGTAGGACTAATTAGAATATGATCTGCAAATGGTCCCTTCATCAGCAAGAAGAAAAATAATCAGCAGACAAGACTGTAAACAGAAATGTTGCTCTGGGATAAACTGATCAGTGATCACCCTGATAGGCACAAAGTGCTAATTGTGAGGTTGCTTTCGTAATCGACTTTTATAAAACCTTAACCAGACTAAAAGCCTTCTCCAGTTTCTTCTGCCTGCCAGTCACTTCTTTTCCCTCACATTCGCATTCTTCTCTCTGGCTTTCCCATTAACATCTAACATCTTTCCTCCTCAGAACTGAGCCGTTCACTTATCAGGCATGTGACTAAAATACCAGAGCAGATGACTCAGCAAAGGAGATGAACGATTAACTGCATCTCATGCCTTTGAAAAATCTGTCCACTTTTCCCATAATTCTTGTCCACCATCATAAGCACTTTTTAACAAGACGCAGACTGAAGTTTTACTGATATTTCTACAAATGTTTTCTTTAGGGGTTGGGTGTCCAGCGGCTCTGAAATAAACCCAAGTGGTACATCTTCAGCAATACTGTGCTCTTAAATTACTCTTAGGCATCTGTAGGCTACTCTCATGTATTTTACATTGTTCCCCTCAGCCTCCAAAACAGTCTTTCAGTTGTGTTGTAGCAAAGTCTTGTTCTTCTGCACAGTACAGAAATGGGCTGATAAACTGTGCAAGGAATTCTGAATGCAGATAACAAACACACACATTGACCATTACCTCTGTTGATTACTATGGAGCTTTAAGCCTTCATGAGCAATGTGGATCATGCACAGGGTAGGCAAATAGGAATCTCTCACACACGGCAGTTTTAGATAATACAGTATTTTAATGCAAGATGCAGAAAGCAATTTTTATCTTACTGCATTGCTGTCAATGTTAATGACTTTAGTCTGTACTCATTTAGGTAAATACCATTATCAGATTAGCTGTCTACTTTTCATTAGTCTTTTGCTGAGACCCATTTGAAACCACTAAGATTAAAGCCAATTATGCTTCTTTGTTTTTTCTCTTACCTTAGCAATGCTTAACCATGTGTTTATAGTTAGATACATCTCCACTGTAAAGGAGTTCAATATTCCACACGCAAGAAGATTATATTGTAATAATATGACAAAATGTCTTAATTTTGTTTACTTAATTACTTCCCTAAGCTTCATAAAACTGTGTGTAATTACTTCTTTATAAACCTCTCACTTAAACAGGTAATTCATTTCAACTCTCTCTAAAATAACTTCCACACTCCTCTGCCATAAAGCCTCAAATTTTGACAGTTGATATTCCCCCAGCACAATCTGGATGTCTGTACACATCATCTCTCTCTTCCTCACTTCTCTCCAGTCGATGTTGATAGGAAGCTGCTTCAATCCGACAGCCTTTCATTGCAACTTGTTCATCTAAAGCCAGAGTACAAAGCAGAACACCCGGCAGGGCATGAAGGGAAAGGAGGAATAAACTATAGAAAGTATCCAGCATTACATGCAGTTAAGGACAAATGCCTAATCTTTTACTAAGGCCACCTTTGGATTAATCAGGAGTTGGAAAACATCTGGATGATATGGGTGTGCAATGACCTCATTCTTTCTGCCATCCCGTCTCCAGATGATTTTCCAAAGGCAGGTAGTGTATTTCTTTCCAGATCCCATCACAAATTAATGCAACCTAGACTGCTACAGTTTCTCCAAACACAGCAAGTATCAGAACAGCTGTCTCCAAGGGATTGCTGGTATGAGAAAAGGAGACGTGCCTTTCCAAAATGGCATCTCTAGATACATAAGTATGCAGAAGCATAAGACTTACTGCATGACTTCGAGGCATTCAAAGGCAGACATACAAAATATAGAGCCCCCTACAATTAATCTTCATTAAGAAAGTCTGACTTCATTAACGTATTTATCTAGGTTGACATCCTGCTCCCTTTGACATCAGTGGAAAAATTATTAATGTCTCCACTAGGAAGAGAGTAAGTACAGCCTGATGATCTTGTGTATCACTTTGGAGTCTTGCATGAAAGCTAGCTTATCTCAAGCTCTATTATACTTTCGCATGCTAAATAATGCATGTGCAGAAAACGCTATTAGTTTTGGCAAAAGATCACACTTCACTAAGCAGCACTGTAGGTATCAAAGCTATTTAATGGCAATTAATATAACCACGACATTGCTAAGGAGAGGCACTTCCTCATTCTGAGCTGTATCCTGCCTTGTTTCCAGGGCTGTGGACTGTCAACTGGAAAACAGGACAATTGGGATCGGCGCTCTGCACAGCAAGCAGCCCCTAGGATGCTGGCAGGCTGGTATTCCTCACAGGGCAGGCAGAATGCACAACACCAGCAGAAATATTTAATGTAATGAGACAGCACGGGCCTGTGCCCAGGTAAGGAAACATGGTTCAGAATTCCACAACAGTAATTTCCATTTATCATGGAGTAAAAAAAAAAGAAAAAAAAAAAAAAAAAAAAAAAAAGCCCATCTAACTTTAGTCTAAGGATAAACAGGGAGCGGAAGAATAAGTGTGTTTCCACAGCAGTATTAAAATTGTTAAAATAAAGGGCAAAATATTTCCTGTTCCTCTAGGATCAACCTCTCCAAGTTTTCCAAATGCCTCAGGAACTGTTTCATGTTTAGAATAGTTAATAGCGTTCTCTTAAAAAAAAAAAACTTGTACAATGGAGATGCATTTCATTTCTCTTCTGACATTAATATATGTGACTGAAGTAAAACAGGAATTGCCTAGCAAAATATTCATTCCTAACACATCCTCTCTGTACCAAACTTTTTATCTATGCAGAACACCAATCTCCAATAAAATGCATCAAAAAAATCAACATGATCAGATTTTCAAGATGCCTTGCTTCACCGGACATCAATATCTTGAGGCATTCAAGGCCAGGCTGGTCTAGTGGTTGGTGACCCTGCGTATAGTAGAGGGGTTGAAATTAGATGATCACTGTGGTCCTTTTCAACCCAGGCCATTCTATGATTCTACGATTCAGAAGCATTACAATTAGAGCCAAAAGAGTCTGAGTACTTTTGTGGAGTTGCCAAAACGGAAACAACAGCATCTTAAAAATCTCTAAATGTAGGTGAAGTTCTACTGGAATTTGTGTGAACATATTTCTGTGTGTTTTTGTCAATAAAAGAGAATTAAGCCACCCTGTGCTTTGCTGTTGGTTGCAAGTTGTTGCATGTGTACGTTAACAAGCTGCAGTAACAAGCTGTAGCAACTATACAGCTTGACATCGAAGTAACTGTCTATACATTGTGTTTTCAGCAGCCTCACCACAAAGAGATTTGGGATAGCCTGTGCTGATTAAGATAATAAAATTCATTCCTTTCATCGGTTCCCATACTGTTTTTTTGACAGGTTGCTGCTATTTATTTCTCAAGTGTAAAAACAGTTTCCTGCTTGACCAGAAATAATGTGAACTGTGCAAGCTAATGGCAGCTGACCCCAAATCAGATACAATAGCTTGAATATTATTTTTAGTGGCAAAGTTGCCTTAAATAGACCTTGTTCCAGGCTCCGCTACCAACGCAAACACGTTCCTGCTCAGTATTCACTCGCATACAAAGCAAAACAAGAAGTCATGTGCTGTGTCCATGTTTACTTCTGTCTCAAATCAATAAGTAGATGGGATCAGTCTGGAGGACAATCTTGGCTCAATTCTGAAGACTTGGGAGCCAGAGGACATGCTGCACACACCAGTGCACTGCAGAACTTCCATTCATACATAGTCATAGAAACATACAAGGAATCATTTAGATTGGAAAAGGTCTCCAAGATCAAGTCAACCATCAGCCAGACCTACCAAATCCCATGGCGAAAACATATTTAGTGTCACATTCACATTTCTTGAATACTTCTAGAGATAGGACTCCACCACTGCTCTGGGGAACCCATTCCAATGCTTGGCCGGCGTTCTGCTAAGCTCTTGCTAAACATATGAAATACTGCTCTTTCTCCTAATCCTAATGAAGCTGATGTTAAGCATATGAAAACATAAGGCCTAAACTATATGGGAAATACATTTAAACAACCTAGACTAAGCAAATGTAAGCGTAAGTCCTATTTGTAGCTTTATTCATCCTGAAGCAGTACAACAATGCTCCTGTGAAGCAATAAGGAACATAGGACCTTCTGTAGTTTCTGACAGGAAACTACAACTACCTGAAGGGAGGATGTGGTGAGGTGGAGATAGGCCTCTTCTCCCATGTGATTAGTGATAGGACTAGAGGAAATGGTTTCAAGTTGTGCCAGGGGAGATTGAGTTTGGATGTTAGGAAATATTTCTTCACTGAGGGAGTGTTCAGGCACTGGAATGGGCTGCCCAGGAAGGGGGTGGAGTCACTGTCCCTGGAGGTGTTCAAGGACCGTTTAGATGCTGTAGTGAGGGACATGGTTTAGTGGAAGACAAAAGTGGTTCGTAGGTGGCTGGACTGGATGATCTTAGAGGTGTTTTCCAACCTTGATGATTCTTGCTGGGACTGCAGCTAGTACAGCACGTAAGTTAGCAATTTCTGGATTCAGTAACAAGGATTAATTTGACTGCGGTAAATGCTTTTAACAGACTAGAAGTGGCATCTATTTCTATTATACTCAGTAAAAAAGAAAAAAAAAAATAACCCTAGCTGAAAATTTAAAGAAATGCATGAGAAAGCACAAGTTATCATTTCCAAATGATTCAAAAAACCATACCAAGTATCGTATACAAGATTTATAAATATACAAATATTTTAGTTTTCCTTCTGGATTTTGAGCTTTTAAGATACATTATCTGACTCAAGCATACAGCCAGAATCTCATTAAGAAGAAAAATAATTAATTTCAAGACTCCAAGTACTGGGATTTGACTAACAACAGCAAAGCCTTTAATTAAATACAAAACCCCATTTGCATTGTTTCAAGTGGTTCAAATTACTATTTTCTATAAACTCTGACATTACTTACAGAAAGCATTATTTCTTGGTCTAAAGAAAATGAAATTTGTTGCATGCAGAACAGCTACCCAAATTACCTACATACCAGCCCTGGTTGGAAACCAGTACTACCACTGAAAGGAGAGGTGTGGAGGTTGACATAAGCCAATGGGAACAAAATGCAAGCCATCTCCAAATATTTGCCTTGAGAAGCACAAGAGTGAGAGCTCTCGGTTATTAAGCTACAACAGAGAGCTACAACAAAGGCTTTACCAACTGGATTAGAGTACAAGCTGGACCCTGGCTTCACCCTTACCCCATCCCTCATCAGGAAGCTGCTGAGTGCTCAGCATCCACTCCCACTTCCATAAGTACCCATGATAGAGGCTGCTATGTCCCTCTAGAGTGATTTGCTAAGCACAGCGAGTGAACAGATGGCTCTCAAAGTTGTCATGGGGATACCCAGCAGGACCTGCCCTCAACACGCATTGCTGCTCACAGAGAAAATGTTATTTCACTGAAGTCTGTCTCCATGTGCAAGCGAACTACCCACTTCCAGTTCAAAAATGGATCAGGTTATTTAGGTTATTATGGCACAACTAGCTACTGCGCTGGCTTCCAATCCATGCTGAAATAAAAGTGTTGTATGATCCCTCCTCTTAAATAAGTTTTCTTTGAGTCATGAGTTTTGAGTTTGTGTTATTAACACCACTTCAGGTGCTAGTGACGCAGTATGTGTATGTCTTCGTGGCAAGGATAGGCACATTTCAAACATGTAGAAAGTAAGATGGGGTGGCTTTGCTCATTTGCTTTATAATCACTCTACACTTTCACAGTGTTTACACATGCAAACCCTACCCTGTCCTACATACCCACACTGGGCACCCTGGCAGAGATCTGCACCAGCACGTCAGCTGAGATGCTCTGGCAACCTATACCTGTTTAATTGGCATTGTGTTTGGTTGTTTGGTTGTTTTTAATAGATGAGATATCAAATTCCCACCCTGATCAAGAGCTGTTCTGGTGTTCCTATTGCCTTCTTAAAGACTCTGCACAGACAACTCTCTACGGAAAAACTCAGGAAGTTCAGAAAGTCTAATAATTAGGAAAGTATTGTGAGTACAAAGAGTTGGGTTTGTGTTCACTAGCACTGTCATTGATTTTAATTAGTGTCATTACTTTTCCTCTGTTTTCTGTGTATTGAAACAGTGCACGTGCTCTTCCTGCAATGCACAGCCAAGGTCACTACCTCAGCTTTTCAAGAAGCACTGCTGCATCATTTCTTACAAAAAAAGCACCACAGCTGCACGTATGCATCTGCTTGATATGCTAATAAATTAAATATCATACAGGAGTCTGAAATGTTGAACTGGAACAATACAAACGACTCTGAGTGAAGATATAGCTACAAATCAGATTGATGGATCAGTGTATATACCTGGAAAAACAACTGAAAAGCACATAGATGCTTTAATATCTATGGAGGTGGAGGCTTGTTAAAAATACGGACTTGCAAAGCAAGAAATGTAAAATAGATCCACACAGATAAAGCCACTGTGGTGCAACATCAATTCTCAGAAAGGTGCATTTTGTAAACTGCCCCTCTGGCTTGAGGTACCCCAAGTTCATAATGTGTGCCTGCCAAAGACTCTGCAATTTCTGTCTTTGTTTTTAGGCAGCACATTTATTTTGGACACAGAGAGGGAAAAATAGCCCATAAAGTTCCCACTGTTATGAAAAACAGAAACAATTGCTAGAGTTACAAGCTCCTCACGGACTGAGCCAGAAGATGAACAGCTCTTATTCTCCACTCAGTTAAGCACAGCTACCAAAACTTAGAAATCCAGCAACACTGCAGTCAAGTCCATAAAACCCGATGCTTACAGAAACTGTTATTTGTCAAACTGAACCTAGCTGTAACTGAACAGCAGCTGTAACTGTCAACCCATTAGTTTTTGAGAAGCCTTTCTCCCCAGTATGTTTTCTTGCAGCTGCCTGGGTTACAGCCTTCGCAGAGGCAGAATATGGAGCACAATAAACATAGCAAGCATCATGGACTTCAAAGCAAGGCAGCACTTGATGAAAACAGTCGAATACAAATCTGCCTAATTATGCAGTTTGTTTTGAAGAGTAATGCCACTCCTCCTTCCATGGTTTCATTCCTCTCAGTCTAACTATGAAAACACGCAAGGTAATGAAATTAGTCTCCAACAGTGTCTGAGGGTTCTCCATGTGCTGATGTAGCTCCAGAGCCTGGCAAATGGCAGGCAATGCCAGTCTTTTCCTCAGAGGCAAAGCTGTCCTATTTTCTTCAAACTAAACTAAAGCACAAAATAAATGAATAAATAAATAAACAGAAATTGCTATGAATATCACATTCAGCAGATGTTCTCTATTCCACTTACCTCTACCACATCATATTTAAAATTATTCAGTTTTCTTACCCATTAACTAAGTTCTCTTCTGTCTTCAGCGTCCTTCAGTACTTGATCAAACCAGATCTGAATTACGAGGTTGACTCCAACTATGACTTTTTGCAAAATAAGCTTAAGGTAAAAACAATGTAGTTGTCCCAAAACTGTGCACTGAGTGTCCAAGAAAGAACCCAGCTGAAGCAGCTATGACTCCTCAAATACCTTTGTTCACCAGAGGCTCATACAGCCATGAATCTTAGGGGGAAGACTGGATCTCTGTTTTCTCTGTGTGGAAGAAAGCTGGGAGTCCAGCACAGCTGAGAGCTGTGTCACACAGCGCCTGTGCATCAGAGGCAGGAAAGCTGCAACTGACTTCCCCACTTCTTATTTCAGAGAAAACATTTTGAGCAAGTATGAGGAGTGGTTAGGAAGGGGCACGTCTCCCCTCAAAAATCCCTCTTCCACATGGCTGTACAAACTCAAAACTGATTATAACTGCGCAAGCTTTCCCTATTAGGAATAGCTGAAAGAATGCTGGAAGCAGCTGCTGCTATTCCTTGGAGCACAGCGAACTGCACTTGGTGTTTTCTGTCTGACTTTCTCATACAGCCAGTTTGCAGCTTTTTTAAACACCTTTAAAAACTTTCTGCTCAACCAATCAAACCGGCTATATTTATAACACCACGTTGACAAGAGCGATGCAGAGGCTATTTTACACAATTTGCTAGGAAAAAAAAAAATCCTTGATGAAGGCACTGCTTCATAAATAATGTCTGTCACGTTCACAGTCCGCATATACAACGCTGTCATCTACAGTGCGTGGGCTGGAAGCGTAGGCAATTTATGAAAAACAAACACTGAATCACCAATGACTTCAACTGCAGTTCCGCACTACCTGGCTTTTCACCAAATAAGCATGCAGAGTGACAGGACTGCTTCTCAGTCCATACAACCTGGGACTCCATCGGACTGCTCACTGAAGAGAAGCCACAGGTGATGGGGAGGAAGACCATGCGATGTTTTCCCCATCAATCTACCCACATGCTTTGTTTACTGCTACATCTGGGTGGGCTGAGCAGCCATGATCTGCCCAAGTGAGGGAGCCAGCACCTAGAAGTATGTGCTGGACATATCTGGCAGCCACCAGTACTGCCTGCAACCACCACATGCGCGCATCACACATCTCTAATATCAAAGCCTTACCCAAAGCCCACAGAAGTCAAAGCACACACCTCAGCACTTTCAGTGCCTCTTAGTTTAGACATTCTCAAACCGCGTAGCTCCTCAGCTTCATTTCCAGTCTTTCTATTCTACCTGTGGCAGAGTGGTGCTAAGCACAGCCAGGGAGTCACCACGGAGCAAGGCACCATATAAGACTTCCAAAGAAAAGCTGTCCTACTGAATAATCTTCTCAAGCACTGTCATGGTTGTGCTTACATCTTAACACAAACCAAGGACACTGAAGCTAAATTTATCTCTCCTCTTCAAAATGCTGTAGCCAGAGATCAGCCTCCTGCTGGTCATCTCAAAATTATGCTGTACATTTGTGCCACTTGACATCTTTCTTCAAAACCAAATTTCTTCAGCCCTTATGTCCTGTGTTATTATTCTTTGAATTTCCCCTAGCAAAAAGAAAAATTGTTATTTGCATAACTAGAAATGGAGATATACTCATTCGGAAACTCACTCAAGTGAAGAAGGCAGGAACTGCCACTTTCATGCTCTGCAAATAAGCAATCTAAAAACCCCCAACATTTTCTGATGGTCTGCAGAAAGACAAAATAAAGTGGGAGTGAAGAATCCAGTTAGGTCACCCCCCTTGTATTTATGACACTCCAGACAAGGTTATGTTCCTTTAACTCCGTTAAAATACCTATTGGTTAATATTAATTGCAACAATGCATTGACAGCAAGGGCTTCCTGCTCAGAAACAGAGGAGTCCAATGATATATGTTGAATTGTGCTGTAAATCAGGCTTCTTCAGATTATTCAGTCACTAATAATGTTCTTTCTTTCATGTTGTTTCCTTTTTGGCACACAGATTACACCATTTTTTACATCATCAATACATTTGTATTAGCTACCAGAGTACCTGAGCGATTATTATTTTTTTTCCATTTCAAAATACTCTTTTCAATAATATACAGCTTTCTATTAAAAAAAAAAATTTAAAGAAAAATAGCTACTCAGGATGAAATGTAATGTTATAAATACAGAATGTTCACAGTATATGGAGAGGATATATATAACTGGTCATCAAAAATTGAAGAAAATAAAGTTATTTTGTTTACTTTGGATGAACTTCTTCATCAAATTAATTTCTTCTCAAAAATATTCGTCTTAAAACTGACCCGTGGTAAACTACCATTGAGAAATCAATCAACTGATTCTGATACTGTAAATTCAACATTCACGGATAGGCTGTAAGTAACTTTTAATGCGCTCCTTAATTATGCAAAATTCCAAGGAACCTACACCCCTCTGGGGTAAGCTTAGGAGAACTAAATTAGCAGGCAGCCGAGAATTCCTTGGCTGATCTCTTGCTACACAGTGACCAATGCTGGCCACTAACATCTCATGGGACCTTCAAAAATAGCTTCAGAAATATAATTGACCAATTTTTTTTTTTTTTTTTTAAGTGGAAAATAAGGCTTCTGTCTTAAGAAAACAGTCACGAAGAATATGTTTTCTGTGGAAAAGCTGATGGCTTGGTGAAGAAGTTCAAAGAAGTTTGCAGCTAAGAAAGATGTTTTCACTCAAAAACCCGCTGGTGTTTCTCAAGGGAGCTGCAATTCCAGTGCTTTGCATGCTCTGCTACCTTTCCCGCCCTGAGCAGGGTTCTCATGACAGACCCATTTCCTCAACTCAGATGACAGCACTGTACTGCCAGAGATGAATGTCCCTTACAGCTCACCACATAATACCTGGGATATCAATAACATGCAGTATAGCATCCAGGAGACTCGGCAGTGCTATTTTAAATAAAAACGCTCTCTATCTTTGTCTTTTCAAAGCAATCAAAAAATGCTATGCCAGTCTTTCTTGGATTCCTTTGAGCCCCAGAAGTAAACTGGGCATTCACAGCCAAGCAGGTGAGATGCACTAAGCTCTGGTGACACAGTTCATTCAAAAAGAAAAGTAAGTACCAGAAGTACAACAACCTGACTTAGCTTTAAGCTTGATGTGTTCCTGAGATCTGTGAAACCATAGCAGTAACAAGGCGCATATGCAAACAAGGCACTTATAATTATACCCGAACCGTCTGGTCCGGCAGCCACAAAACAGCCCATATGCTCCAGAGACTGTCTGCATGTATCCCACAGGCTCTAAAATGCAAAAAGCGAGACAAATCAATTAACATATTAACTCATTTGTTGTTTTTTTTTTTTTTTATCTCATGCTTTTAAGTGCCATTACAGGAACTGATGTCTCCAAAAGAGATAACATGAGTGCTCTGACAAGTCATATTAGAATCTAATAAAAACCCACATCGTGAGATAAATTAAGAGAGAACTTGAAGCAGCGTCTCTGTTTCTAGAAAAAGCAAGCATTGTGAGGAGCTGCAGGGACCCTGGTAAACTGATGGAGAGGAGGAAGAGAAGCACTCCTGACCTCAAAGTAGCTGAAGTGGGGTTTGGTCATACATGGTCACACCGATACTGCTGCCATCTCCGAGCAACACATGAGGAATGCACTCCATTTTATCTCTGTTTCAGACTTCTGAAGCCGGTCAAACATACTCTGAGTATGAAAAACTCACTGCACAACTCTGCTTTTATATAAGCTGTATAATGTCTTTTCCCTCGATAGAGGTCTAACAACCCGCATGCTGTGAGCAGCAGCGGTTGGGCAGAGGGGCAGTTGCAGGCTGCTCGTGGTTGAATCGCAAGGGAAACTCCCTTCTTTGGGCATGTTTACATCTCCCGTTGGCAAAAGCAGCACATACACAGGACTATGGATTCAAACCACGTTTTGGAAAATGACACACTAAGTCTCGAAAGAGCACTCGGTGAGAAGAGGGCACAGGAAAGGCCTCTTTCAGCCCTCACCACAGGAAAGGTCTCCAGGGAGGCTGTCAGCAGCTGCCATGCACCAAACCACACCAACACGGACATAGCCCCAAAGTCTGCTTCTGAAATCAGCGCATCATGAAGCTTATAGCGAAGGGCCCGGTCCTCAAGCTCTGAAAAGGCAGGTCTCCATCTACAGTCTTCAAAT
This sequence comes from Lagopus leucura, assembly GCF_019238085.1. Lineage (NCBI taxonomy): Eukaryota > Metazoa > Chordata > Aves > Galliformes > Phasianidae > Lagopus > Lagopus leucura. Next base: position 55,817,610 of record NW_024962262.1, read on the forward strand.
GAAAGACAAACAAGCTCGGAGGCAGACTGAAGGCCTATTTTCAGATGAATGAACAACACGAAACATTTCCAATATCTCTCCTTACCCACTCTCCTCATAAGCTTTTGGTGAGGACTGCCAAGCGCTCTCTGTTCCTATTTAAATTTTTTAATGGCAATCTAACAGACGTCTCCAACCCAATTATTTTAATCTGCCCATGTTGAGTGACCACAGCAGCTGTTCACTTCCCCTTATCAACCTTATTAATCCTGTAATTTAAATACACATTAGTCAGTTGAAGGATCCACACAAACCTCTTTCAGGTTTTACTTTTCATTATAGAGTGAGCAAAGTGCTTTAAAAAAAAATGAAGGAACTATCAGTTTGGGTTGAAGAGACAGGATGAGGCTCCTGCTAAAAAAGGCATGCAAACACAGGAAGTTAAAGAGCTTTCACTGCAATATCCTTGTAAAATCAACAACTGCATGAAAAATTAGATTTGTTGCTGGGTCCCACATTATTGCAATACAAAGAGCTCCTCATCCTACATACACAGAGCAGCACAGCATATTGCTTTGGCACTTTTATCACACTACACTAACATCAAAATATCAGCATTTCAGCCTACTGTCAGATTTCCGTTATGATACAGGCAAAATTCATCTTGAGGTTTACAAAAGCTAAAACGTTCTTATCTGAATTATGCCCACTAGTAAACCAAAGGAGAATATTTTACACACCTCATTAATAATAATAAGTTTTATTCAAGGGAAACTCAAGCCATAAGCCTGCATTTTAAAATACAAAGATTATAGAGCTTTCTACACTTCAATATCACTGCAAGGAGCTCCTAACGGGCTGCAAATGAATTTTAGTTGATTGTTTTAGATGTACTCTTTTTTTCCTGAATACCCAGGGATCAGCTATCAGAGATGGGGGATGCTGCAGTAGGATAATTTCCATCAACTGAAGTTGTGGCTATTTGTTCAGAACCAGAGGAGAGCAGAAAAAAAACACAATATAAATAAAGCCTTTAAAGACTTTACTCAGATCTGAAGAATTCAACAGCTGCATCCCATTCAAGAAATGGAACAGAATAAATATCCTCAGCTATGAGAGCTACTTTTAAGGGGCCAGGCTGAAAATTCAGTACATTTCTAAAAGAAGACATTGATTTTAAATGCATCTATAATGCTATCACTTTTAACAATACTTTTACAAGTCAGCTTTATGACACTTGGTATTTTCCTTAAGAGTTTTATCTCCAGGAGATAAGTTAGTGCAGGTGAATCTCAGTATTCAAGAAACACGTGAAGCTCCAGCCTTCATAAGCATGCAAGCATACAAGCATATTTTGCACACTTTTGCCTTATTAATGCTTTCCAATACAGCTCTGGATCATGTGAAACCTTGCAGGAGTGATACAGTGAGTAAGATGCATGACCCTGGCTTAAGAAATTATAATCCCTATATATAAGATATGCATTGATAAAGAGGGATACCAACACCCAATAATGCTCGTAGATGGATACTGAGAAAATAAAGAAGCATACATTAAATGTAAATTTGTTTATTATTCCACAGAAGGTTATTTTCATTAAACTTCTCCATTCAAGTCTTGCACTGAATAAACATCAAACAGAAACTCCTAAGGCTTTTCCTCGTGACTTCTCCCACAGCACAAAAGTAATGAACGCTAAAAACTCTGTTAAGACTTTTATTACTATTACCCATACACAGTCCATTATATAATGGATTAGTTTATCCTTGAAGAATCCCATAGACTTTGTGATGTTTTCCCCTTTTCACTCAGTGGAATAACTACAGTCACCAGTCACCTAAGTGTTTCAGATGCTGACAGCTTAGCTCAGAGGGAGATCAGACCCACTGTGGGACTCCTGTCAAAGTACAGGCATCCATATCTAACCTAGGCACTGTAATTACTACATCCAACCAGTGGTGAGGAACAGCAGCTTGTAGGGAATCAATCTCACCTGTTTGGTTTACGGAGATAAGAATGAAACTCCAGAAATGCCTTTCTACACCCCACTCACTCACAATCTGTGGTCAGCACAAAGGTTTACATCTACAGTGTGTCTCAATTGTAGATGCAGAGTGACACAAGACAAATTCCACCTTAAAATGCCTCTTGCCTCGGTTGTCAAGTGCTGATGCTTTCCTCTGAGCTCTAACCTTTTCCAGCCAGGCAGCAGGAAGGTGGTGAACACACTTACCAGCAGCCATCTCCACAGCTGCCTGATGAAACAACAGGTTTTTTGGCATGCTCGTCAGCACATTTTCCAAGGCAGAGTGTTTGCTCAGCTGCAGTCCCTTCTCTGATCCCTAAACCAAGTGGCTCCAGCCTGGTCAGGCCATCAGCATCTCCACTGCACCAAGCCCTTCTTGCAGAGCCCAGCCTGCCTCTCAAATGAAGCAGCAGAAAGTGGCTCAAGGTCATTCTTCATTTTAGGAACTTCATACCCAGCAGTAAAAATGTCAGCTGTGGGTGAACCTGCCTTTGCTCAGTTCATTGCCTGCTCTAATTCCCTTCAGTCCAATTGCCATTTATAGCAGCGGAGCTGGGTGGAGCTGCTGAGTCCAGCCCTGGGAAGAAGGAGATCACAGACCATATCCTTCAACTGCTGCAACAATATTTTCCCCTGGGAACTGGGCACACATTGCGCTGTTACAAAATAAACTGCAGTTGGTCTCAATTTTTAATTATACTACTACTGTTTTTCATCGAATTTGGTGCCAAACTCTACAGGAAGAGTTTCCAGCACTACAAAAATTTACCTTGAAAACTGTCCCAGTGAGTACTGTTAGGATGTGAACTGTCAGAAAAAAATGATGAATGGCAGATTTGCAGTAACTTCACTGAAAGTAAGATCATGCTCTTTTTCTTCATCAGTGCAGAGCATAAAATGCTGAATGCCACAATTAAATAGTCATCAAAGTTAATGTGTTAAACTTCCACTTGTGATATATTATGTTGTTATATAGCTAATAATGAGGAATAGAAACTCATAAAAGCTAGTAATAGATTAAAGCTTTCCTGGCTTTTACCATCCTCTCACAAAAAAAAAAAAAAAAAAAAAAAAAAAATTCACAGCCAAAAACATGAAAAGAACCAGAGATCTTTTTAATTCCTTTAGGGACTTTGTTATTGCCAGCCCATTCTATACAGAAGGTATTCAGGTTACAGCAGGCTATACTGAGAAGCATGAAATGCAGAAATGCAAAGAACATCCATAGGTTGTAATGATATAGGTAACACCATCTTCCTCCCACGCCTCTTCCAAAATTCTAAAGCTGTCTTCTATACGAAAGCAGAACAGAAGACAATAGTACAAATACCATCCACAGTTCACATTTGAAAGAGTATGCTATTTAAAAACAAACTCCCAAACTGCTCCTTCCAAAAGCAAGCTACATTTTTTTTTTCTGCTAGTTAATAATTACAGAAGAATTTTCTCAAGTTTATTGATGGTGGGAAAAGAAGTACAGTTAAAGCATTATTTTCTTGTAGAGAACTGAAATAATACTTTTTCCAGATTTCCACAGAGATGTTCAGTGGAAAAATGCCCAGTATCCTAAAACACTTCTCTCTGGAAATGAATTTCACTCTTTCCTTCCCTTATAGTCTTTTATGTACAAGCAGAAAAGCACACAATAGAACAATATGCAGTCTTTAAAAGCACATTAAAACAGGAATTTGTATGTCTCCAGTGTCTTTCAGGAGAAAGTGTTGTATACAATACTCCAAACTAATAAAGAGCTGCTACCAGCCTAGAAAGTCTTTTCTTTTTTTTTTTTTTAATATTGCTTTTTAGTGTTGCTCCAAATGAGGATCAACAAGTTCTGCTTGGATTATCTGTTTCATACAAATAGTTGCATAATGAAAAGAAAACTCCTGTACACAAGCTCTAAGTCAAAGTACTCAGATGCCAACTACTGATAAATTAGAGTGTATCTTTGTGTCTCAGGTTCAAATCTTCTGATAAGTAGAAAATAACTCAAGGATCCATACATCATGCATCCCATTAAAGACATCTTTATAAAAGATACCTACTTGTTTTTTCACTGTACCGTGGTCAAGAGGGTAAGGAGTATTTCAGACTGTTCAAGATAAATAGTTCTTAAAACTTTACATTACCCAGACAAAAACTTTCTGAGAAGTCCAGGAGAGAGAGGGCAAGAGGGGGCAGAAAGAAGAGGAAAGGAGAGGGAATAGGCACTGGCCCAGCTCATTTATCTTACCAGAGAAAAGAAGTAGGACACGTTCCAGATTAACTAACCACTTCAACCACATCATCTCACACTACTGATTTAACTTTACATCGCTTCTTGCGACCTGACCAAACACTTAATAAACGCTGCTGCACTCAGCAATGAAGGGAGCATCCCACCGTGCTGCCCCTTTAACAGACTGGCAACACAAAGACACAAACAGCTCTGACTGAGAGTGGAGATCCGACAAAGGTTGTATTTCCAGCCAAAGCCCTAGTGCAGAGGAATGCGTTTTCCCTTAAAGGAACAGCGGATTCCCATGCACTGCTCCACTCAGCTAGCAGCATCCAGCTGTCATGACTGGGGCTGGCTGGGCCTCGCAGAAGTGCTCACTGCAACACGGGTACTGAGGGACGTGTTAAATAGAGGTGAGACATCTGGTCTTAGCATAAAAGAACTCCCTACAGCCATTTTGGCTGCTTGAGTTTGTTAAAATACAGGCTCTGCATACTGGCAGGCTCGCCTGCCTTCACGACCTTAAGAGTTAATTTAGCTCTATGACAATATTTCATGTTCACTGGGGAACGTGCAGCGCAGGAACTGTGGGAATAAATAAATGACTCAATTTGGTTTGCCTCTGAACAAGCCTCACATTTTTCATTTCCCTCATTGATGCTCTCCATAATCAGGTCTAGGAACGCACCGAGGGGAAAGGAAGTGAAAGTAAGTGGAAGAAAAGGAGGTTATCGGAAGTAGTCAGTGTGGATTAATGTAGGGGAAATCATGCTTGACCAATCTTGTAGCCTTCTGTGAAGTCATAACTGTAGATGGGGACAGAGCAGTGGATGTTGTGTACCTTGATATCAGCAAGGCTTTTGACACTTTCTCCCATAACATCCTCATAGGTAAGCTTGGGAGAGTGGACAGTGAGGTGGATAAAGAATTGGTTGACTGGCAGAGTTCAGAGGGTTGTGATCAGTGGTGCAGAGTCTGCTCGAAGGCCTGTAACTGGTGGTGTTCTCCAGGGGTAGGCATTGAGGCCAAACTTGTTCAACATCTTCATCAATGACCTAGATGAGGGATAGAGTGAACCCTCAGCAAGTTTGCTGATGACATGAAGCCAGGAGGAGTGACCGATACACCAGAAGGTGTGCTGCGATTCAGCAACAAGCTGGACAAGCTGTGGAGTTGAGCAGAGAGGAACCTAATAAGGTTCAACAAGGACAAGTGCTGAGTCCTATACCTGGGGAGGAATAACCACACACATCAGTACAAGTTAGGGGCTGATCTGCTGGAAAGGAACTCTGTGGAGAAGGACCTGGGTGCTGGTGGACAACAGGGTGACCATGAGTCAGCAGTGTGCCCCTACGCCCAAGAAGGTCAATGGTATCTTGGGGTACATTAAATAGAGAACGGCCAGCAGGGCAAGGGAGGAGATCCTCCGCCTCTGCTCTGACCTGGTGAAGCCACATCTGCAGCACTGCGTCCAGTTCTGGGCTCCTCAGTTCAAGAAAAAACTTCTGGAGAGAGCCCAACAGAGGGCTACAGGGATGACTAGGGGCCTGGAGCATTTCCTATATGAGGACAGACTGAGAAGCCTGAGACTGTTCAGCCTGGAAACGAGAAGACCAAGATGGGATCTTATCAATGCTTACAAATATCTAAAGGGCAGGACTCAAGTGGATGGGACCAGGTTCTTTTCAGCAGTGCCCAGTGACAGAACAAGGAGCAACAGGCACAAACTGGAACACAGAAAGTTCCATACATACATGAAGAAAAATGTATTTACTGTGAGAGTAACAGAGCACTGAACAGACTGCCGAATATGTTGCACAGACTCATTTTTTGGAGATACTCACCCCCCCTCCCCCAGAGACTTTCCTGTGCAACCTACTGTAGAGAACCTGCTTTAGCAGAGGGTGAGACTAGATGATCTCCAGAGGTGCCTTCCAACCCCTGTCATCCTGTGATTCTGTAAAAAGCTGGGTGGGAACAATGTCTACCTCAGCTGCCATCACTTTCAGGTTTCTAACTATGCTCACAAACATCATGTATTGTCGTATTTTTCTCTAGTGCTTTTCTCTGGCCCTACAGCATTTTGGTAACTGCTTCCCCTTCTATCCCAAAAAACTCACGTGAACAGCAAACAACCATACAAAGGAAAATGAGATACTAAACACCTATGAGAATCAGAAACAAAAATAACAATTAAACAGAGAGAAGAAGTAGAAAAGGACATTCACTCATCTTCTGTTTAACACCCCTTCTGCATCACAGCATGCACAGTGACTACAAAGGTAACTGTGCACCTACATGCTGCCGATCCCTTTCCAACCAGGCACCAGATTGCTTGTGACTGCTCTAGCAAATGGCTGCCCAGGCTGAAACCCCCAGGCACGACTGTCCTAGCAGTAATCAGTCACAGACAACCTCTCTGCTGTATAATGCAGCCCTAGAGCAGCCAAACAGACTTGCTTGAGAGAACAGCATAGATTGCTTTTGCAACTCCCTCAAATAGAAAAAAAACATATTCTCTGCCCTTACTAACACAAGCAGCACAAAAAGTTTTCAATAGCCTCTGATCTGCGTACCTACAGCTGCATGGGCTTGCAATATACTAGCATAAATTAACAAAATTGTGCATGAAATAATTACTGAAACAGTAAAATTATGACCAGATGCTTGAAAGGTCAGCTTGCAGTATGCTGATGTTGAAAACATTATTAATCAGAATGTTACTAAAGGTTTATACTTAAACACCTTGTTTTGTTATTTAGGACCCACAATTTGAATTTTTTGAAATTTTTGAATTGAAAAAATAACACAAAGTGCTTGTTTCTTGTTTCCTACTGACCTTACCACCAAATTTGGACTCACTCCTATTTGCTCATTACAGATTGAATTCAATAGGGCTGTTAAATCACTCAGTATTTGTTCCCATTTAAACACAGCCAGGATCTGCTCCTTCACTCTCAGTTGCACTGCAGACCCTCCCTTCTGTATAACTACATACCTTCTGTACAAAAGACAGACTCCAGAAAGCAGACATCTACCTGGCCAATAACATTTTATTATAACCTAAATCCAAGAACAGATAATTTATTGGTTTTCTGGACAGCCACCACAGATATTCAAACTCCACAAGCCAAAAAACATTCATCTAAGCTATTGTGTGGATTTATACTGTGCTGGACCTAGATCTGCTCTCTAAATCCTGAACACTCTGTCCCAGTAAAACAACCCAGCAGCAACCACTGTGACACACAAATACAGTGAGGCTCTGAAGAACCTACATCTTCCCCCTCTGCAATTTTTCCCAGTGGAAATGTCAAAGTAAAATTTTGAAACAAGTATCTGTGTGTTTGCATTGCAGCAGCAGTTTAAACAAAAAATCTCCTTTGTTTAGAACACTGCATTATCAAAATAGCATTAAGAGAATGAGACTACATACTTGTTATAGGTCGAAAAGTAGGAAAGGCTATAATAAGGATGGAGATCTTGTAATTTCCCCCTGTTCACACCCAACCTGCATTATGCTATGACCCGTTGTGAGCTTGGGGACAACCCACAAAGTTCCCAGTGCACAGTGTTTATGCATTAGCAAACTAAACTAACTAAATGAAATAATAACAAAAAGAAACCTACTGAAAGACAGTGTAAGAAGTTATTACCTGTTATAACCTGCCACATCTTTATCAGATTTCCATAGAAAGGTGGCAACCATACCTGAGCATAGAGAGATGTAGGGTGAAGCTCTACAGTCTCCTTTCTACAAGATGGGTACCAAGAGACTAGCAGCTAACCTCTCCTTGCCAGCACCCTTCTAATAATGAACATCCCTGCTGTTCTCATACGTGTGGCTCTGTTTGTGTATGCAAATGAAGGATGATTGTATTTTACAAATAATTTCCCATGTGTGACCACTGGGGCTGTTCCTTCACTTTGAGGGATGCAGCCCAGCCCTGGCCTCACCAAGGATCACTGCTGCAGGGTCTGCCCAAGGCTCCCATCCTGCCTAAGCCTGGCAGCTGAGGAGTCATCTCGGTGACTAAATCTGCTAGCTTATGAATGTGATAGACATTTTGATTAATGTATTTATAAAACATCCTGTCACTTGAAGAGCAATGTGTGTTCAGCTACCTTTGCCCAACTGATCTGCTGGAATTTCAGCAGCCCTGAGATGCTCCGGAGATTATGGCTGCTAGTGAGCACAGGCTCTCCAGTCGCAGGGCACTCTTGCTCAGACTCTCTTGCTCAGACATTTAATTTCACTTCAGGATGGAGAAAACCATATGCCCAGAATGTTAATCCAGCACATGAGGATGCTCCCTGACATGGTTTAATTTCTCTGTGCAGGAAAGGAAGGCACACCCACAGTCATGACATTTATACATCTCAAAGAATGTGACTCATGCCTTGCAATATGCCATAAATAAGAAGGACATGAAGCTGTACTGTCAGGACTAAAGCAAGGAGAAAGAAAAATATCTTTTTTGCTTTCCTTTTGCTTCCAGGGTTGTGTTAGACCTGTGTTACTTCTTGACCTTGGGAATCCAAATAAAGAATAAGATGTTCTTGCGTATGACTGATCATGTCAATTCTTCACACTCATACAAAAATGTATTACATTTTGTGCTTTATTTTTGCTGCCCAAGCTATGCAAAGTATTTCTAGAAGAGCAACACTGCGTTAACAAAGAAAGCTGAAGTTAATCAAAATTACTTAAAAATGTGGTAAGTACTTCCTTCACCTGCTTTCCAACCCACACCACACCAAGTCCAGGGGACTTGATATCTAAGCAGTTGCATGCAAGATTATGTGTGCTGTCTGACGACAGCCAAAGTAGTAAATCTCTGAAAATACACAGGATATCTTTTCTATAGCCACTCTTGTATACTCAGCTTTCAACAAATTCCACTGGCAGTCCTTAGCTCGGCAAGAGCATGGTAGCAATGCTTTCTCCTTGTCAAACATACAAAATCAGATTTTTCAGTTCAGCATACATATGTACTTTTTTTTTTTTTTTTTTTTTTTCCCAAAATCTCAAAATATTTTTAAATTTTTTTAATTTTTTATTTTTTTTTTTTTTTTTTTTTTTTTTTTTTCCCTGTAATTCATCCATTCCACCACAGCTCACACAGGTTGGTTTTAACATTTTAAGTGGTGTGTGTGAACGAAAGTACTCAGACTGGACCTCCATATGGTCCTAGTGTATCTGTGGAAATATTAACAAATAGAAGCTATATGACCCTAAAGATTTGTTCCTGAAAGCACAGTATTCATGCATCAGGACATAGGACAGCAAGGTTCTTTCACATGATGGAAAGACATCCATTTTGGAGGTCATGCTGAAAAGCATACCAGTTGCCTGTAATGAAAGGAAGGATATCTTTGAAGTAGCTTGTGGATATGGGAAAGGAGATCCTGAACACAGACGAAGCAGCAGGAATACCCTACATGGCTTCCCTATATCCTGGTCCCCTGCTCTATACTGCACACCTGGCTGAAGGGCACACTGTCTCCCTTCTAGCACCCAGACCTTCTTTGCCAGTGAAATCAAGACAGAGTGGATGACAAGATAGAAGGGGTTAGCACACATCCATATCACATCAGGACAGCAGAAATATCACATCTGTCTGGTAAAACACATAGCAAAATACTTCAGAAGTAAAAAGTTTTGAATCTGTATTCAAAACCCATAAAATTTTGTTCTCTTGTTTCTGAATATTATCAAATTTTACAGTTATCTTAAGCATTTTTTTTCATGGACTGACATAGTGCTATTAGCACCAGACATGGTCTAAACTGTCTTATTGTAAGGCAAAATACCATATTTTTGAACTCATAACCGTGATGACAAGAATGATGGAAGACCTCAGGGCCTTGTTTTTAAAAGCATGAAATCATGAAGCACAGGGAAATTAAAAGCCTTTCTGAATGTCACTCAGTGAGCAGGAATTCACCTGCTCATTCCTCTTTTTACTGAGGCGAGAGAAGAGGTTCCCCTTGCAGAGATCTGGGTGCTCCCTCTTTGGGTAAAGAGGCGGCAGTTCTGCTGTTGTTGAAAACTGTGTGCAAATAGATATTAGTCCCACTCCTCCAACACTGAATTTGGAATCTGAGAAATCTTGTCACTGAAAACCAACTGGATCTTAATGCATGAGAACAGGATAGGTTCTTGCTGTGGAAATATCAGCTCCTCCCAGATCTTAATTCTCCTCATGGCAACACACTGAAAGCATGACCCCTTTAACTCCAACAGGCACGTTTTTAGAAAATTCACCCCAGATAATACTTTAAGCAAGACAAATAAACCACACCATTGTAATCATAACTGATATGTGAATTATAAATTTGGCATAGGCTTCTGTACTCTGTGAACAAAGATTTCCATAAATTAGATAAAACTGCCAGGAAAAGCAGAAAAGAAAATGATAACTCTGGTGAGGGAGTGGTCTTCAAGGAATTTCTTAAGTAAATATTTTTATCAATTTTTTTTTTTTTCCTTGAAAATCTCCTATGAGCATTTAAAAAAAAAAAAAAAAACAACAAAACCACACAAAACATGCAGCAAAAATTCAACACATCAAGGAAGGATCATGCTCAGCTCTCAAATGTTTTTGCAGATTCTCCAGTTGCTAAAACCAACTGTTGTTTTTTTTAAGGCTATGACTGCTCCCACATTCCTCGCAGATTCTACTTAAGCTGTGTTGTTGGCAAGTCTTGCTGCATTACTTTTAAATAACATTTAGCCCTTTCACTCTTTGTAGTTATGAACAGGATTTCAAAGTTAAAGAGAACTGCTCACAGAGGTTGCAGAAACAATGGAGGGTAATCAAAAGAGTCCAAGGAAAGTCTCAAGATAAATTCCAAAATCCCAAGGAATTTTATCATTGATTTGCTGTTGCTACCACTTACCAATGACTGGTCAGACTTTCCAAATAGACAGCAGAAGGCCTGTCCTTGACATCTACAGATATTTTGAGTTCCAAATGCTAATAGGTGAGCACTGTTCTTTTCTGCTATAAAGCTAACACAAAGAAGTACTTTCTTCAGATACTGTAATTATAGAGACGAAGGGCAGACTACTTATTGACTGCTTGCCTCCAAGGAGCATTATTTGCTATGCCAGTGAGTAATTACAGTCATGTTGCAACTTTAATAGTAATTTCAGTGCTCAGTTTTGCTAAACTTGACAGTGAATATTCTTTTCACTTTTCAATGGAGCATCAACAGAATCATACATATGCAGGACTATAAAGTGAAAATTAGAAATGACAGAATGAATGCTCGCTCAGCTGTATACTGAATATACCCATGCTGTTTAACTTTTATTGCTCAGGACTCCTAAGGAATTCCTGATCTATGACACAGTGCTATGGCCTGTGGAAGGACCTGTGGTACTGAGAGGCAGCCAGCGGGGATCCCTTCAACAGGAGCAAAACCCCAGGGCAGGGGAATTCAACAGCGATGTGCAGAGGAGAGCTAGGAAAGGGTCACTCATCTCAGTCTCAGAGCAGGCACGTGAGATTTGACAGCTCTGTGCAATTACCACTTTCAGAAGATTATTCTGCTTTCACGGATAGTGAAGGAAAAGATTAGCATTATATATGGACATTCACCCTCCTTAGACCTGAGATACTATTTGATGTGCCATGGAATGATAGGCTGGATGGAGTTGGCAGCCTCTCTTGGCCAAAGGGCTGCACTGCTTTTCCAAACTCTTCCAATCTTACTACTTAATCTTCACATAGGAATGAAGCAGAGATAGCAACACTGTTTTGACTGCTAGTCCTTCGTGTAGAAATAAGCTCCTAATGAGTTCAGGCAAAAGGCAAATCTGCCACTCAGCAAAACATTGAAGTATGTGCTTAATTTAAGATGTACTGCTATCCATTGTGTGCAAGTATTTTGTTGAATCATAGATGTAGACTGGGTTTTGTACAGCCAAGCCTCAGCTATTCAGCAATCCATTCCGCCCACTCCAGGATCCTGGAGGGGAATGCTTTGACCTAAAGAGGTGCTGTCTCCTTATACTGACTACACAGAGGTATCAGACAATTGCTTTATATGTTTAACTTCTAGAAGAGAAAGCTCATGCTCAAAAAATCCTACCCATAATGTCTTACCAGCAACTAAGCAAGACAAATCTGCCACCACTATGTTCATTAAAAAAACCTCAAAGATTGTCAGCAACGTCCAGGCCAAGTGTTATGTTACTTCAGAGTAATTTTACTTCATTCCACCAATGTAAACAAAATACATATATATGCCTTTTTTTTTTTTTCTAGCTACCCCTTCCCCCTTCTAACACATCCTGGTCTCATCAACTTCAATTGAGGTAAAATGTTTCAATCTTTTTGACATCCTCTATGCCTTTAACATACCCAGTAGCACGAAAAAAAAATCCTGATTTATTCCTGAGTTGCATCAGTTTCAGCCAGCTTCCAGTGATGTAATACCAGAGCATGACAAAGTCTATCTGGCCCACTGCACCTTTGGATAGAGAGGATTCATTCCACAGGGGGTTCAACAGACAAACCTCAAATAACTGTAACGAATACTTTCAAGTACTATTCCTCTTTTATCAATCTAGAAAGTTGCTTTGAAGATGGACATTCATGCAGCAGATTAAATACTGGTTTTGTTATAATGCATGATAAAGAAATGTGCATAAAGATAGCAGGTGCTCATGCAATTGTATTCAAGCAACTCCAGAGTCATAAAAACCCAAGATATTCTTTAAATGAAAGGAAGAAAAACAGAAAACAAAAACCTTGCCCAGTTTTAGGATGAACTTTTTGCCCATCCTTAACCAGAAAGTTCAGAAGTGTTTGATATTTGGAAAAGAATATCTGCGTAAAAGAAAATTTGATCATTACTTGAAGAGAATCACAGATTTTGGAAACTATTGTATCTTTTTCCTGCTGTAGCTTTTTAGTTACTACAAAAATATTTCCCATTCCTCTAAGACCAGATGGCTTTAAGTTTTAACCTTGCAAACTGCAGCACAGCAGTTGGAACAGAACTGGAAAGAGAGGGTTTTATACTCAAGAAACTGAAATGTTTTGTTTCAGCTCATGTTGGGTCCATAGCAAAACTTCAAGATGTGTTAGAGCAGGAGATTTTGGGCTGGGGAAAAGGAGAGTAAAAAATATTTGCCAGAATGTCACAGTTGAAAACTACTTTAGTTTCACTTACCAAATTCAGGACTATTCAAACTTTGTGATTTTGCGTCACTGTTTCCATAGAGGTAACCTTAGACAAGGGCTTCTAGACTCCTGACTTACCTAAAAGATATCTCAACAGACCCTGTGGTTTTATGATCCATATTTGTGATTTGCTGTAAATGAATCAAGACGTTGTGTTTTGGCCATACTGATGAGTGTGCTTTTATTAAATGATTTTACCTGAATTTTTCTGTCTTCTTGTACAGTTCTATGCTGTTCTGTATGCAAAGGACATGTGAAACCTCTAGAAAAATAATGCTATCACAGGAATTAGGACTGACTCACAATCTAACAGCACAATCAATGCAATACTGGGCTTTGCCATCTCTTCTTAGACAAGAAAATATGCCTATGTTAACATATCCATGTACTACCATTTTCTCCTTTTCTCCCCTTTGGAAGTACTAACACCTTTGAAAAGGCATCAGAGCATGACAACACCCCAGGTATCACATTTCAGTTTTCTTCAGCATTTCTCCTTACACCCAATCCTCAAACTTCCATCACTCAGAGGCCAACATAGACAGATAATCACTGCCCATGACTATACAAGGAGAGCTGTATTACTCCTGCAATAGCGATTACATTTGTTATCCAAAAGCCAAGCATTGACAAGTGCTGCAACACAGCATCTGAAAAAGGAAACACTCCAAGTACCGCCATGGGGACAGAAAGCAAAACAAACTCTTCTTTGCATGCCCCATATCTGGAAGAGGTACAAGGGAAGACAATTCATGAGAATACTCTGTGTGGGCAGAAATGCACTGTACTGTAGTGGAGAGATACTGTGCCCATAAATGTCCCACACGGATAAGTATTATGCATATTCCTTCCTTTATGCTTCTATTATCCTTCCACTTGGGGAAGGAGGAAATAGAAAAGAAGAAGAATATGCTCTGCATTTTGGAGAATACAGTATTGTTCCTTTGCAGTTTGAAAAGATTCAGACCATCAAATGGCAGAAAAGACAAACTTTGGTCCAAGGGCTTTTATTGCATGATCCGGACAGTATAACACCAGCCATTCCTGAGCGCCTCTAGCTGCCAGCATAGCATCTATTTAAATACAGGTAAGAACATAGCATAGTGGATGGCTTTCTCTTCCTCTTCAGTTCCCATCTCATGGTTATGATTAGACAGAAGCTGCCAAGAACCAACCACTGTTAATAGCAACGCAACATCCACAAATGGAGAGCATATTATCACCCCAGCACACTCCCTTGGTGGCGCTCCAGCCCAGCTGATGTAAATTCCCAGGCTATTTCCAGTTCTACCACTAGCGCAGCACCTACCAAGATTGCCGATGCCAGCTCCAACTACCCAACTGCAGGTGGGTCAACAACAAAACCTACTCAAGAAGCTTCAGCATCTTGTAATCCCAACCCACCATTGCAGCCCCAATGGCTGGGGAGTCCCCATAGGCACATGTGCCTCCTGTTAGGCGCTCCTCTGGAGCCAGGGCAGCCAGACAACAAAACAAAGGAAAACAGTAAGAAAGCTTTGGTTCTTCCCCCAGCTTAAGTCATTACAGACAGTATGAGTCAATTTAATCAGTGCGTCTCTTCATACAGTCACACCGTTCATGGGACAGAGTTGATGTGCATACATCTAGCTTCTGTCAGATTGGACCAGAAAGTGAGAGGTTTAAACATCTTTGTAATTAAAAAAGGAAGATGACTATCAGATCAGATCTGTTACTGAAGATCTATCAAATCGATACAGTCTTGAATCTGTCCTGTTAAAATTTCACAAGGCTAGAATTTCAGAAGAAGAAATCTATTTAATCAACTGTGCAACACTGCCCAAAGGGAAGCCTCAACTTTGCATGACCTCGTTTCCTGCAGGAAAATATAAACATACTAGCATCATGGTCTTTGCAACAGATAGCATTAATAATATGGCCTTTATGTTTAAAAGAAACCAAACATGCAATATCCTACATGTTTCAGAAGGCAACAAGATTATAACACCTTCTTGTAACAGTACACAAAGCTTCTAGAATTTTGCTAGTTTTTGTCCCCATTTAAGGCTCATTAATTCTTTTTCTTCAGAAAAAGAAGCAAATCTCATTCTTTCTGTATCTTAGAACTCATTTCTTATCTCTGCTGGAAAAGAGAGAAAACACCCTGCATGAGAACTCGTTTTAAGGCTGGTTTTAATTTCATGCTTTTCCTTTACTTTCTGAGTTAAACAGAACAGAAAAAAAATAGAAAAGGAAAAAAAAAAAGCAGAAGTATTTTAGGCATTTTCACTTGCTTTCAGAAATCAATCTCCTGTAGTCAGCAGTGCATGCCTCCATTAACCCCACTTGTTAGTGAGCACTTCAACTGGAAAAACATTAGTGTGTAACTAGTAGAAAATAAAAACAATTGGGGGAAAAAAAAACCAAACAACTATGTGCTTTGCTATACTTAAGAGTTTAGAAGATGAGCTTGAGGTGTTACACCTCATCGTCTCATACTGAAAGCAGCACAGTGGTTGAGCAGAATAAGGTGCTACCCTGGAAAGCTGTTACTCTGGGGCTTTGAATGTATGGTATCTCATCATTTAGAACTTCAATTTACGAAAAGAAAAAAAAAAAGTATTTAGAATATGGCCATATGTAGTACAATGACTCACAAGTGAATCTCAACAGTGAGAACAAGGCACAGAGCTTTTAGTAAAGACAACATGCAGAATGAAATCTCCATGGAATGTCTCTAATTCTATTTTTACAAACAATCAGGGAGCATAAGATCATACTTTACTCCCTTCCTTACACGTGAGATCAAAAAGGATCCATTTTTCCTGAGACTCAGAGGTGAACCAAAAAATACTGAACTAAAATCACCAGCTTTCCTCACTGTGTCACAAAAAGGCACAAAAAGTTGTATGCATGCAAAGAGGCAAACTCACATGAGGCATTAGTAGCTATGATAATCTTAAATTTGACAGGCTTACACAGTAAGAGCTATGTGTATCAAATACATGGTGCCAAATCCCAGCCTGTACCAATATCCTTGACAGCCATCTAAAGATGAAAGGCAGGGGAGATCCTATGTGCTACAAGCACACTGAGTATCATTGATAGCCACCTTGAAGGACCCACCTGAACTGGCTGTGTCAATGGCCAATCTGCAGCAGGTGTTTGCTGTTCAGATCAACGTGAGCTGCTCATACAACCTGGCTCTGGGCACAGGGATCAGGCTCTGGCACTTCTCTTTTTCACCACTGATAAAATCCCCTTCAAGGCATAGTTTTTCTGTTTCCTGTGCTTTATATGTGATGCTAGACTTAACAAATGCTAGCTTTTATCACTTTAGTGATCATGGAAGCATCTCCTGAAACCAGCATAAGGGAGAGCTCCATCAAACCCATTTGTCTCTTCATTAAAAAACAATCTATAATAATAACAATCAACTAGGGAAAAAAAAAAAAAAAAAAAAAAAAAAAAACACTTTAATTTACTATAATCCAACCATTTTTTTCCTTTTCTAATAAAAGCAAAGCCCAACCTTTACATTATGCTGCCCAAACACTCAAGAGTTTATTATGCAAATTGTAAATTCCCTTCTTTGTGGATGCTTGCACTAGAAAACGAGTAAATGGCATTGAACATTTCAAAATAACTTTACAGCAAATACTGTTACTTCCAAGGAATTTATTTGATGCTGAACTTGTTGCTCTGTTATTAGGTAACTCCTTAGTGTCCAGTTGAGCTCTAGGAAGCTACACATAGGTTATTTCAGAGTCCCACAAACAGGAAATGCTGAGAAATGGAAAGTTGGTGATGCAGCCCTGGGCATCATGCCTTTCTTTCCATCTGCAACCCCAGCATGTAGAGTGCCTCACAACATAACATACTGCATCAGAGTTCAGAGCTCCACACATCTCCTTAAATTGTTTCTGTATCTGCCCCTGGGGTCTCAAGGAAAAGCTTACAGAAATGAACATCTGTATTTGAGTCATGGGACACCCTATGCACATAAAAAAGAATGCAGCAGCTATGAAGGAACCCAAATCTTCCTTCCACAAGAGATTACCCAGGCTTTCTCTGTGCACTGTCCAAAGTCACTGTCCATGCAGCCAGGCATGATGCTATGCTGAGATGCCAGCTCAAGTCCTGCAAGAATAACGACTATGCCAGCACTTCACTGGGTCTCATATGGAGCAGAGCAGTCCTGGAGCCTTCCCCTGCTAGGACACAGAGCAGCCCCAAAGGAAAGCTTCTTTAATAGATATCAAACTCAGTTTCATGATGTTCAGGAAACCGAGTAAAGCAGTGAAAAACAAAGAAAGGGAAAACATAAGAAGACAAGAGAGGAACCAATATACAGAGCTGAACTGACAGAAGTCAGAATACTGATCAAAAAGTTACTTACCTCTAAACACAAGTCGATAGAAACAGACTGGATTAAGGTGGAGAATGCTAAGTCTAATTTGTTCTAAAACAAAAGGCTAAACAATTTTCAAATTCAGATCAGGCAAAGTGCTCTCATTTGCATCTAAGAACCAAATTTACACTTTTAGGGAAATGAGAATCAGGAACCAGAACTAAAAAGGGGAGATATCAAATAAGCTCATCTAAATGAGACTAGGAAGAAGAGGCAATATCTCTCTGCCCGTGAGAGGCAAGTGAACCTGAAGGATAAACTCCTATACAAATGAAGCCCACTATTCTAATGCCTCTAATGCCACTTGTTCCTAAATTCCCAGGAGTATTTCAATTTTTAATTTTGAAAACAAAATTTGCCAATTTGCGGGCTCTCACCTGATGCAGAATGACTCCCTTGCATCCTGCTACATAATAAAGGTGAAACAACATATGAGCTCAGCTTAGCACTGAGCAAACTTACCCACTAAATTCATATTCCCTTCTTAGACAGAAAATTACACACCTCAATTTACATCCTATTGCCTCACTGCTACCTTTGCTATACAGCCTTTCATACAGCACATAGACATAAAATATTTGCATGGAGCAGACAGCTTGAGAAAATTAAGGAAATCACCTGCATCTTGCTGAGCTCCTTCTTCGTCCTAGAGCTGTGGACTTACTGTTGGATAAAGTGGTAACATAAATACACATTGATTTGGCATAGGACATGGCTGGAAATCACGGCAGAGATAAGCAGTGCCTGAAAAGACTATTTTCTTTAGCCACAGCCAATTGGCTTCTTCAGGAGACTGTTAACTGGAAAAAATCCTTAAAGAGACTTTAAGAGGCAGGCTGGAGAAGAAAACAGGGAAAGAATGAACTAGAAAGAATGAGGGGAAACCTCTAGCAGATTTCAGAGGGCATCAGGCTCACATCCTGGAAACTGAAAGAAAGTGAAGGAGTTTTATCAGATACTTAATCAAGGAAGGCTTAGAGGAATGAGAAGTACTGAATATCCTGCATATCACATATCAGTACTGAATATCACTGGAGACAAAAGAAAGAGGTAGATGAAATTCTGGGGAAAGCAAAGGGACACTGATGCAAAGCAAACAATGAAACAGGGAAGGAAAGCTTATAAAAAGAAGATGAAAACCAATGTCAGACCATACAAAATCAAATAAAATTCATCTAGAAAGCAAAACAGTTATGATTTCCCCTAAGGGATTAATAACTCTGTTTCTTTTGATACAAGTTCACATGCAAAGACTATTTATTATTGTTGCCTAAAAATTCCAGCAAAGTAAAGTACAAGTATTCTCAAGTTAAAGTATCCATGGGAAATTTCTCTTCCTGACAGCTAAAATCAACCAAATCAATCTGTTTCAAATATCGCAGTATGTCAAGAAAGAACAGCATGAAGTGGCTCAGGTATTTTTTTCCATCTCTTTTATACTACCATGAAATAAATGCAAAACAACATTCTCTGAAAAACAACCGAGTGCAGAATTTTGTTTGGCTCCACTCAAGTTCCCAGCGATTTAGAGCTGTTTGTGGAATGCAGCCACCCTGGGAGTCTTCACTTCTTTACTGAATGGGAACTAAGGGATGCGACCAGATATTAGCTGTTCATTGGGTAATGTGGACTGTAAGAAGCTCAGTCAGAAAATGATCTCCTGAGTGAAGTGTCATTCACTTAAACGAATCTGCATGTCATCTGATGTTTAAATGTGGAAAATTTCCAAGGGACAAAGTCCACTTGAATCCTGACTAGGTCCTTAATGAAGAGAAAGGAAGAATTCTGAAGGCCTCTAAGGAATGAATCACTCCCCTGGGGCTAAGAGTGCAGCCCAGAGCAATGCTAGGAACCCAAACTGAACTCAGCCCTTTAGAAAAGGCAATTAATAGACCTTGACTGCAGGGTTAATTACCTTTCTAGTTCCTCCAGTTATACAGGCTTCCTTTCCAAAACCTTCCTTTTGGGAAGCCCAGAAGTCAAAAGTCAGTGATAGTCCACAGAAGTGCAGCATCTCTCTGATCATAACTGCACTAAGGTGAGGGCAATAAAGATTTCCAGACACAGATTTTCTCCCATGACTATTTTTTTTAATTTCATGCCTGTGCAACAAGCACTGTGTTAGGCCCAAGTGAGTTTCTCCTTAAGTTAATGGATACGCACATATCACGATGAAAAACCATGCCTGCTATTATCAGTAGATCATATTTTCTCTCATGTCTAATTAAGGAAGACATGAACTCAGACCAAGTTAGGCATGGCACTGAGGGAAAAAAAAAAAGGTAAAGAAGACTAAGTGAAGTAGGCAGAAAAGATCAGAAACGTAAAAAGCAAGAACCAGAAACGTGCACTCTGATGAATGCTGAAGTGGTGTGGATCGAGTTCCCCTTCATTGTATGTTGCAAAGACAGAGAAGGTTGTTTTTTTTTTCTGAATGGACCAGGATGGACCCAACTACTTAAAGGACATCTTCCCTAATCCTCTTCCATGAATTAAACTGATGGCACTCAAGCACTCAAAAAGCAAAAAAAAAAAAGTGATGAGTCTTTTGGAGAAGGGAAGAAGGAAAAGTTGGTTGACATTATAACCCACGAACAGAGGGAGACAAGAAAATTAATATCTTCATTCCTGCTCACTGCAGGGAAAAACGCGTCTACTAAAACTCCCACACAATTATCACATTTTTCCCCTTTTGAACTATAATAGATGCACTCAATGCCTCATTGAGCTCTCCTAATAAACACACATCTCTCTCGCCAGAATATGGACAAATTATCTCAGCAATATTTCTGGCTTGGTGTAATATACTAATCTATAATGATAACAGAAATGCACATATCACTGTCATCTTCAAAGCACTGTGCAAATACTAATTAACTGATCAATAAACACCACATCAGGGAGTGCTAACACAAGATTAATATGCTCGTAGGTACGCAGGCAGATAATATTTACAGTCACAGCATTTAATTGATGTGCATAATTTCACCTTCCAAGAAAGGTTGATCCCTTAAGGCAGGTCATCTGTCTGCCTGAAAGGGAAGGGTGAGAACCAGGAAACTGCAGCTGACTCTGAGCCAGACCCCGCCTGACAGTGGAAAAAACCACTTCAAAAAGTTTGGAATGTGCCCAGAACCTCTGCGCTTCTCAGTCCAAGCAAAAAGGTGGAGAAAGCTTCACAATTACACAAGACAAAGTCTGAAGTGATGGACACTCCAAGGGAAATCTCTTGCATGTTAAACTTTAAAATAAACCTTGAGATGCAAAACAGATCTAAGGCAATTGTATGATAGCAGGACTTCACATTTGTTTTGTACTAGAGTTTGTTGAAAGCACCCAAAGGAAGAGCAGAGGAAAATCCAAGCCTGCCCTTCTAAGCAATCCACCCTCCTACATGTTCATGGTATCAGAGCCACAGAAATCCATGCTTACCATTTCAGTCACCTTGCCAGAATTGTTAGCAAATAAGTTTGCAAATATAATAACCTGGCTAATAGATTCTGAAAGATAACACAGATCACAGTGCTGCATCTCATCTTTTTTTTTGCAGAGAGGAACCTGGGTGTCCTGGTGGACGACAGGTTGGCCATGAGTCAGCAGTGTGCCCTTGTGGCCAAAAAGGCCAATGGCATCCTGGGGTGCATTAGAAAGAGCGTGTCCAGCAGGTCGAGGGAGGTGATCCTCCCCCTCTACTCTGCCCTGGTAAGACCTCATCTGGAGTACTGCGTCCAGTTCTGGGCTCCCCAGTACAAAAAAGACAGGGATCTCTTGGAAAGAGTCCAGCGGAGGGCCACGAAGATGGTGAAGGGCCTGGAGCATCTCCCCTATGAGGAAAGGCTGAGTGAACTGGGTCTGTTCAGCCTTGAGAAAAGGAGACTGAGAGGGGACCTGATCCAGGTCTATAAATATCTAAGGTGTGGGGGGCAGAATGGCGAGGCCGGACTCTTTTCAGTGGTGAGTGGAGACAGGACAAGGGGAAACGGCCAGAAACTGCAGCATAGGAAGTTCCGCACAAACATGCGCAAGAACTTCTTTACAGTGAGGTGACGGAGCACTGGAACAGGCTGCCCAGGGAGGTGGTGGAGTCTCCTTCTCTGGAGATGTTCAAGACCTGCCTGGATGCCTACCTGTGTGACCTGCTGTAGGGAACCTGCTTTGGCAGGGGGGTTGGACTCGATGATCTCTGGAGGTCCCTTCCAACCCCTATGGTTCTGTGATTCTGTGATCTCCATGGCTAAACATCTCCTGTCAGTAGAGCCCTGTACTTCCCTGTACATCCTGTGAAGAAAAGACAAGTTTTTGATCACTGTACTTCTCAGCCTTCCTTCCCAGGAAAGTGATAAGGATGACAACTGTTGCTGGGGAGCTTGCACTCTCAACAACCCAACTGTTTAGCCTCAGAAATGGGATGGACTTGAATTTGCTTTGACCCACAGCTCTGCAAGGATGAACCTCCCTACAGTGGGCAATGGCTTTCCCACAGTCTCCCAGTGGTTCTGCAGACAGGTGGCAAAAAGCAAAGTCTGGACAATAAGAAGGCCCCCAAAATTAAGAGCATCTACGCTCTGTCTGATTTTAACTCTGAATAAATTATTACTCGCATCAATCACATGAATACACAGTTGTGACAAAGTAATAATAATTATGTTTGAAAAATGAATATTGTGACAGTACATAAGAATTTGGCTTTGCGAACATTGATACTCCATAGCAAACACAGACAGGATTGGGTGAAAAACCTGCTCTTACTTTTCTTTAGCTTGTGTTAGGAAGTGGCAGAAGGTGAATCTGTTTATCAGTGAACTTTAAAAGCACAATTATTGATGCTCCTTTCCTTCCAATTGCAGTCTATCTGATTTCCAGGAAATGAATGTAAGCACGAGATTCTTCCAGCATGGATTTTATACATACACATAAACAGCTGGATGGATAAACAGGACACTAACTCAGCTGCATGCTTTCGAAGAAGTAGGAAGAGAGGAAGCTTTTTCACTCTGACTTCTCATGTGCACACTGGACAACTGCTATCTCGGCTGTGTGGCAGTGGTGAGGGAGAAGACCCATGCTTTAGCCATGACACTTGATAGGGAAAAGAAAGGCAAATCAAGATGAAAGATTTGTTAGATCCGTAAACGCAAGCATGTGCTACTATAAAGAAATAACAGGCCCTACACAAGTGCTGCTGTCCAGTATTCCCCCTTGTAGTACCACGTGTAACTGCTCATATTCCTGGCAATGCAAATTATTTAAATACTTCAAAAAGCGGGCTGAAAGCTCTCCACATATATTTGGATTAAGAAATTTTGCAGGCTCTTGAGTTTGCAAGGTTGGGGCTGCATTTAACACTCAGGAGTATCCAACATCAAAGAGCCTGTTATTTAAAGAGCTGAGTGCCTTTCCTAGAAGGCAACCAGAACTTTTTCTGGAGATCTCACATCACCAATAGTTATCACCTGCAGACATTAGGCAACAGAGATAACACTCCATAACTTTCCCTACTCTGGACCCAGTCCTGGATAATGAGCATTAATTACTTCAGCTGGTCCAAACAGGGCTTTCCAAAGTTTCACTCTCAGGCTGTGACCACAGCTGATTCAACAAATTCAGCAAATTTGCAATTCTCGCAAAGCATCAATTATTTAATAACAGAAGTCAGCATATCTCCGTCACCTCTTATCTGCAGCTCATTCTTACGTAAGGCCGCAGCTTAGTCACTGACCTGAACAGCTTTCACACTCTACATAAGAGCTTCCTTGGTGAAATGCCATGTAAAAAGGTGTTGCCCGGCTGCCCCCACTGGGACCTGGGCAGGAGGGAGGCTGTGGTGGTGCTTGGAGGAGGCCAGGAGGAAAGCACGTCCTCCTGTTGCACGAAGCCTCCCTCCCAAATCAAGGGACCCAGCAAAAAGGGTTGTGTTCCAGAGCCCGTGTACTAACAGCAGGTTTGCCTTTTTATTATTTTCCTTTTTTCCTTCATTTTAAACATTGCAACTTTTTCATTCTCTCACTTTGATCTGTGTATCTGGGGTTGCGTTTATATGAAACTAGAGCAGGGAAAGCCTGTACTGCCAACACCTTTATAAATGGCTACCCAAGGAATTGTGTGAACATGTTAACTTTGAGCAAAACCAGCACAAACTGAACGGGATTTTTTGGTTTTCCTTCTAAGTTATAACAGGCAATGGTGTGCAAGTGACCTTGTTCACCTGCCTTACAGAAAGAAAAGTGCTGATACGTGCTTGAAAGCTTTGGACACAAAACCCGTCCTATCATTACTATAAGCTGAGCAGGCAGGCCTGCTTCCTTTTCAAAGACACAACTTTTTGCCAGTTAATGTTTATGGAGAATTTTGCATATGGAGCTTCTTATCGTTAAAGCTGAGCACCTGTTACCATTGAAGAACCAGAGAACCATTCTCCAGAAAACACAGGCCATCATCCATTGTTAACATTCCAAAATGACTGCTTTCTGTCCTTAACAATGTTCAAGACATGAGTGTGGTTTTTTGACAATAAAATACTATCATCAATCACATAAACTGCACTGCATTTCAACTCCTTGTGTCTATAATTCAATTAGCATGAAGGCTGAAAGAACTCTGATTTAGGGCTACTTTGAAAAGATTTCATGGTAGTTATTTCTAGCAATTTAGTAGGAAATCGTGTTCAAGACAATTGCAAATAACTTTCCATCATACCTGATCTGGGAAAAAAAAAAAAAATAAGAGGAGAAAAAAATAGAGAAAGAGAAAAAAAGAGAATGATGCTTTTCCTTCTGTTTCCTAAGAAAAAAATGCACAGTAATATCCATACTTGAAATACTTCTAATTAACTCCAGCTTAGCTCACTGAATTAACCTGGATAAGATGAACCTGCATATCCTTACAGATATTTCTGTCTAAATTTCTTACTGATGACTGATGAGTATGATGAACTAACTACAAGTATCCCCCTCTTGCTTACAAATTATACCAACATTTCTTCAGGTGAGGCACTTCAGCCTATTTATCTACAGAAAACTCTAAAGTAGCTGGATAAATAAGACACTATAATACTACAGTCACTCAGTAAATCTCAAAAAGTTTATCTGTTCAGGTCATTTACAAGTGCATACTGCCCAGCTACAACTTCCTTCAGTGTTAGCACATTCAAATGGAATACCCAAGAATCAGAAGCCCAAGAATTGTATCAAAAGGGAACAGCACACCCAGTTTTGGAAAAGAAACCAAAATCCACAAATACCTCCATGTTTTCCCACGTCAGAGCATAATCCACAGAATTAAGCAGGACGCTTATCTCAAACAAAGATAAGAGAGGAGAAATACTGTACGTTCAAAGGCATCTGAGATTTGCAAGTTGGGTTTGTGATCACTCACTATCACATATTCTCAACAATTTTTTGCACATTTCAAACCAATATAAGCATTAAAATGTTAGCACAGGAATATTTATTTTACATGCCCCTTTCTGTCACAAGTACCTGTATCTGTTTCCCAGGAAATTGAGTATCACCCTTTCACCTCCAAATGAAGAATTCAGTGGCACTGAAAGATTTCCATTTTACGTGATTTAAGGAGCAGAAACAAGGCACACTGATCAGGTACAAGAAGTTCCCCCAGTTCTTCTCTCTAATAATGCAAAGCTATTTGGCAGTCATAGGATGCTTGCTGGTTGAGAGCATTTAGATGCAGTGGCAGGGATGAGAGCCAGCCTGGAAGAAATCCAGGCAGAACAGAAGAAAAATAACTCCTGGTAGCTGAATCAATGAATTTGACACGAAAACAAAAAGGGAGGAGGGCAGCAGCTGCAATAGAGAATAAAATAAATAAATGAGAGAATAAAGAGTGCAACTTGTTTTTTTAAGGTAACAGAGCAAGTTTGTCTTAGGAAAATAAGTGAATTGTAAAGGAACATCTTTCAGGTGGGTGACCTACAGGCAGCCTGAAGGAGTGAGCATAAAAGAGATGTGGAGGTGGGGTTGAGTCACTGGGGCAAGTGAGTGAGTCAGAGAAAGAAAGCAGATGAGATGTATCAACATGTAGTAAAGGATGCAGGAGGAGAGGGCTGGAGGAAGAAAGGAAGAACAAACAGGATGCTATGGGGAGAAAGAAACTCATGTTGCAGATGCCAAATGTAAATTTATTTTTGAATAAATATTGTCACTAACATGCATCTAAAGAGAGAGCTTTCTACCAGTCTTCTTTTTCCTACAACTATTTCTAATCTCTTTTTGTTTTGGAGTATCTGAAAAAGATTTTGACATTTTCTTCTTCAAGAATCATGGGGATTTGGTTACTGAGCGGCTAGCAGGTCATAACTCCTCATCTACTGAGTTTCCAAAAGCATAACATTGGTGGCAAATGTTTATTACTTTCTCATCTGTGCAAAAAAATGTGCATGCTTCACGCACTGTTTCTCAACAACTCAAGAGCAGTGAACTTATTCCAGTTAAATACCTCAGGGTCATTCACTGGAAAACCTGATCTTATTTCAGCCATAATTTTTGGTAAGAGCACATTTAGAATTGTTATGCACTGTATCAAAGGTAACCTTTTTTCTTTTTTCTTTTTTTTAACTGCAAAACAAAAGGCAGGATTCAAATGCACAAAACTTAGAGCTCTGGTTGTGACTTGTTAATTCTCATAATATTACCAAGGATATCTGTAACGTAAAATTTATTTCTAAAGAGCTAGGTGAACATTTGATTTGTGAAAGCAAGACTCTTAAGAGTGGTATGAAAATAATGCAACTCTATACTTGAGATTTCCATTGCTGTTTATATTTATATTTCATTTTAGAAAGATGTTTAATGGTTAATTATTAATCTTGAATAAAAATCAATAACCTTAGCTCTATCTCGAATTAATTAATTCTGATTTTATAGAGAACCCAAGGGGGGAACCGTACTACAGAATAGAGCCTTTGCATTCTAAAACTTCAGGGAGATTTCAGAAAAATCCCAGCAGCAGCTAAACTCTCTTCCACAAATTTCACTAATAACAAGTGCTACTGAAATCACCACTAAATTTAAATACTTAACCTTCAGTTGGTTTATGAAAGCTCAGGTTAAGCTACCTTTCCATATCTAAAGCAAGTGTCTGTATACTCTGGATGTGATTTTTTGCCTTCTCTGGTATTGCTCCTCACAGGTGTCAGCAGCCAGCTGGATCTCAAATACTACAACAGCTGAATTCTGTCCCTGGACAGCAGATATTTGAGGACATCTCTCTGCCAAGTTCCAGGCAGCTGGCTGTGCAGCATGGCAGTGGGAGGGCTAGCAGAAGGCCTTTTTGCCACTTGGCCTCATCATCTTCCATTTGCTCCACCATACATCCTCTTTACTACATAAACAATAATTTCACAGTAACCAGCAAGCGTTCATAAAATCTGCAAAAAATAATCATGGTGGGAGGGAAAGGAGATGATCAGAAGACAGAATCCCAGGAGATAAAAGAGGCTTGGCCTGGTGACATCCACATCCAACAGCATTTCCTCAAGCAGAGAAAGGAATGCATTTTTCCCTTGCAAAGTATACTTGTCAAAAGATGCTTGAAATCTTGCTTTCTGGTGCACAGTTTCTTCTCTGCTGTCTCCATTAAGATTATGCAGTCATCAGCCATAAACATGGTTGAGCTAGGCAAATTAATAGTCATTTCTGAGCTGAACACATAAATCACTTATTATTTTAACACACTGGAAGCCTGGAAGGGGATGAAAGAAGGTACATCAATTACATGATCTTTATACCATCACTTTATAAGCCTAACTTGATTTATGATTGATAATATTTATTGATTTATGATTGATTTATGATAACCATAATTTTTTTGACACCTCCATTCACATAAAATTGTTTTAAAACAATATTTTAACAATGTTTTTCCTATCTCTTCTTCTTCTGTTTTTCACTTAATCCTTTTTTCCATTCTTTCTTGGTATCCTAGAGAATGCAGCTCCATTAAGCTTATTTCATCGCTGCATCTTCCTGCATTAAGCAAAACACCTACACGTCCATTCCCCCCCACCCTCTCATTCCCTCATTTCTTCCCTCATGGGAAACACATGTGCAAAGGGGAAAACACTGCATAAAGCATGTGTTAGCAACACTTCTGCCTTAGAATGGGCACACACCATCCACAACACCTAACATGACAGCCACTCTCCACAGCCTCAGCTTCTTAGCTGCCCATGGGGAATCCCAGCCCTGCAGTAAGAATAAACTTTCTGTCAACAGTACGAAATTCTTCTCCAATGGAGACATCTGAATAGGCTACAAACCAAGATGGGAAATCAGTGGCACAGAGAGAGCCCTTGAGAAAGCTCTGCCAGAAAAAGAACAGATCACACACTTCTAGAGAAAAACTCACTTCTCATGAGAAAGTGAAAATATATTACTTCTATTTGTGAAGCGTGACAACATTAATGCTAATCCAGGATCCCTGGACAGCCCTTACATGTTTGAGGACAGTAGCCAGGGCAGGATGCCTGCAGAGTGTTAGAGGTCCTTCCCATTCTGCTACCTTACTGCCATCTCTCCCTAGCAGCTCCATCTGAAATTTGATGCTTAAAACCATTTTGCTGCCTAATAGATCCTAAAACCAAAAACACTGAACTCAAACAAATCTGTTCTCTTACCTAATAGGGTGATTATGCTAAAAAGAGAGCAACGCAATATTGCACAGATTGTATTCAAGAATATGTAAAATCCCAGTCTCTTAAAACTATTTCAGACTTAGATATGCTTGCCTCTTCCTATCCTAGTTTCATCATCTTAATTTTACTGTGAAGTATACTGTGAACTGGAGGGTTAACAGTTCCACAGGCCACCTGTCCTGACCCACATCACACCACCATGGCAGCAGCTCTGCACCCCAAGCAGCCAGGCAGATGCACTCCCATCACTCAGCACCAACCAGGACCAGCTAGCTACTTCTCCTTACTGGTTATTTCTTCTGTGCTGGAAGCACCAACTTCAGACCTCCCTACCCACCAGCCTGTTCTCCACTAGGGCAAACACGAACAGAGGGGAAAAAAACGTACAGTGTGTTCGTTCTGCCTCTGCAGTGGAAAGCATTTAGGAACCCAGGAGGGGTTAAAATGTGTGTTCATACAATGTTAATTACAGTGTAATATGCACAAGCATACCCTGAAACCAGTTTTATATGAGTGTTTACAATGGGAACAGCTGCATATTGGCCCAACTACACAGCGTAAACAAGGTCACTCAACTCTTTGCATCAGGGACACACAGCCACTAGTTTGAATTGCAAGCATTCAAATCCATCTGTTCGCCAAGCTAAAATGGATCCCAGAGAAGACTGAAAGGGGATCTTATAAATGCTTATAGATACCTAAAAGGGAGGTGTCTTGAGGATGAAACTCAGCTGTTTTTTGTGATGCCCAGCAACAGGACAAGGGTCAACAGGCACAAACTGGAACACGGGACGTTCCATCTGAACATGAGGAAAAACAACTTTACTGTGACGGTGAGAGAGCACTGAACACACTGCCCAGAGATGTTGTGGATTCTTCTTCCCTAGAGATATTCAAAACTGAATTGGACACTTTCCTGTGTAACCTGCTGCAGGGAACCTGCTTTAGAAGGGAGTTGGACTAGGTGCTTCAGATGTCTCTTTCAACTCCTCCAGTTCTGTGCTTTGCTACAGTTAGGCCAGGCGCAATGACAGGGGGCATTATTGGCTCCCTGTTCTGTCCATCAAGAGTAATATCTAAATAGTACTTGATGGCTGATCTTTCTATCAGGAATGCCAAGCCAGCTAATACTATTTTCTATCTTTTTCAGATTGTTGGAATGTTCCCATATCCTATTTTTCTTCTGCATCTTGTCTATCTTTTGTATCTTGTGCCTAAGCAGTTTTGTTTCCCTATGCCCAGTCTCCCATTCACACTGCTATTGCCACTGTCTCTCATTCATCACATCCCTTATTCCTATAGTACTTCATAGTTTACCCAGATTCATGCACTTACATGACAAAGACTTGGACCTATGCTAGCGAATGCTCATGAGGGAATTACGGGATATAATTTGCTTTTTACTAACTATCACTTACCAACTGCAGATCTTCTGTACTGAATGAAGAAACAAACCGTGCTCCACAGACACCTCACAACATTCTGAATGTCAGTGTTAAGACTGAAGAAACAACCTCCTGAGCTACTGACAAAAGCTATAACAAGTTTGACTAAGATTCCCTCACTCGCACTATAAGACTGTCATCCATAATAGGTGTGGCAGTTCAGGGCCTTATTAATATGCAAAGTACTTAATTACAAAGCAAAGCAAGCAGTTCTATCACTTCACCAGTAAAGATTAGCTGAGAACCTTGCTGAGGATCCTAATCTGAAATATGAAGAGTTCCCTTACTGTTATAGTGCTGTATACAGATGTGCTTTCACAGATGTGGGCACACTGCATTAAGATGTTACTGACCCTAGAAATTCATTGCTGCTATACAGCTGGCAAATCATCGAGTTATCCATTATTTAACATCCACATTACGTTCTTTAATCAATTTAAGTCACCTCATTCTTCTACATTAAAGAAAAAATGGGAACATCACACTGTGCATTATGTTTTTTATTCTACAGCAGCCATGAGGCACAGGCTCATGCAGCTACAGGCAGGTATTAAACTGCTCCACTAGGACCTGCAAATGTGCACAGTCTACATGAAGATGTTGCATGGAATAGTATGATCTGCATCCCTTCTGCCTTCACCTTCACATTCCACCTTCACTTGTCATTGACTTATCTTGCACATGTTTAGGAGAAATGACTGTTGGCTCCCGTACTGCTTACAGAAGGACATAAAACTACTAGAGAGTGTCCAAAGGAGGGATATAAGTATGGTGAAGGGTGTGGAAGACAAGGTGTATGAGAAGTGGCTGGGGCCCCAGGATGTGCAGAGGAGCTGAAGGGAGGCCTGACGGCGGCTGCAGCTCCTCACAGGGAGCGGAGGGGCAGCGCGGAGCTCTGCTCTGTGTGACAGCGACAGGGCCCGAGGGAACATGGAGCTGCGTCAGGGGAGGGCGGCTGGGGGTCAGGGAAAGGGGCTGCACCACAGCGCGGTGGGCGGGGAACGGGATGCACAGGGCTGTGGGCACGGCCCTCAGTGCCGGAGTGCAAGGAGCGTCTGGACAGTGCTCTCAGACATTGGGTTTGATTTTAGATGGCCATTTGTGGAACCAGAAGTTGGATCCTTGAGAGTCCCTTCCAACTCAGGACATTCTGTTATTCCACATGTGCTCAAAATTCAGGTCTTCTGCAGCTCAGTGAGGAGTTCATGCGCACAGTTATGTTCCCAGGGGGCATCATCACGGCCTGCAAACTATGCAAGAGGCTGCTTATCATAATTTGCCTAAAAATAAAGATAAGAGAAAGATGTACTCTTGTCGCAGTCATACATAGAGGGAGAGCTCTTTGTTCATCAGTGCTCAGCATGTTCTGTCCATTGCAAGTAATAAAGTTAACCTGTTCTTTTGAACATGTAAACATTTTATTCTAGCTTCTGTTTTAACTACGAGCCAGAAAGCCTCTCTCATCTCTACATGTCCCACTCCTGAAGTTGACTACTAGAAATTCAGGTTCTTCAGATGAAAAAAAAAATAATAAAAACCGAGAGAGAAAGAAGTTTATCCCCATTTCCTTAGACAGGAAGGGTGCGTGAAAATGGCCTGATAGGAGGAAAAAAAACCATCAACTGTCTGAGCCTCATAGGTTTTCTACTTCTGAATATGTACCAGAGTACAACAAGTTCCTTCTCCTCAAAAGAAGCATAATGAGTCATGCATGTACCACAGCACAAGCCCTTAAGTTTTTCTTTTCCGTTTTGCAAAAAGAAAGGGGAGTAAACAGCTTCAGGATAAAGCGAGGAATGGTAAGAAAGCTTAAAACTGTATGATCACATATAATTGCACCAAAAAAGCAGTCGCTTTCTTTTCTTCTCTGGATTTTCATTCTCTACATTTTATGAGGAGCTGCTGCTCCTTAAAGGCGATGCACTGCAATTGCACAAATTGTTCCTACTCCACTCCTTTAAAGGTAGTTTGTTAAACAAACAAACAAACAAGCTTGTTTAAAGTATATAACTTCAATTCAAAGAAAGTGCTTTTGTTCTTGCAAGCAGAGTAGAATGCATATGAAATGTCAGACATCCAGATGCACGTCAAGCGCTGTTAAGATTTAGTAGTGGGTATCAAGAACTTCCAGTATTATAATAAAATAATGACTTTCAACAAAGAACAGCATAATTAAATTTTAATACTACAGTCAGAATTATGATGAAAAAAAAAAAACTAAGGAATTCCAAGATCTTGAATAATTATTGACAAACTCAGGAATAGTAATGGTGAACTAAGTCAAAGCCTTCCCTTTAGAGCCTTTAGATAGAAATTCAGCTCTGAGCTATGGTTAGAACATTAACTATAGTATCAGTTCCCAAAATACCACTTTTCATCAAGAGAGAATTTCCCCAGTCAAATTTAATTTTGTACTGTGGGAAGATAGAAGGCTGACTACAGCTCCAGTTATACCATGACATCTATTTATGGATCTGTCCATGTTTATAACATTGCACTTAAGAGCAGGGAAGCTCAAGCTGCAACAGCTTGGATCTGGTCTCCTTAACTATTTGTCTGGATTATTTGCCATTTTTTTCAGCTGCTCTATTTTCTGAAAGCTTTGTGGTCCTGTCCCGATGATGCAAATGAAGTACATCTGCTGCATGGCAAAGTGCAGGTCCTCTCCATCGAGTCAGTGCTGCACATCTGGCCAGGGCAGTGCATAGGAGTGCATGTGAACACTAGGACATGAAATAAGGGCTGCCTCAGCATCTGTCCCATCCTACAACTAGACATGCTAGTGTAATGAGAGGATGGTTGGACTAGATGATCTTGTAGGACCTTCCAACCTTGTGATTCTATGATTCTATGTGCCCATCTCATGACCAAAATGCTCCTCCCCACTGTATCATTAGGCATTTATCCATTGAGAAACACTTGCATTTTGTTACTGTCATGGAAACAATGCTGCTCATATATGAGAAAACTCCATAAAAGAATTTAAAGAGACAGAATATTAATTATCAATCTCAAGCTGTGATGCTACTGTGGACTCCTGCTTGTTATGCGCTTACAAACACAACACACTGAGCTTGGTGCAGGGGAGTTTTCTGGAATTCAGATAGGAAATGACTTCATGAAATGCCTTTAGTAATAATACCAGTCTTCAATTCAGTGTGAAATTCTGATAAACAGTAAGTCCTGTCTTTTCTTAAACATAAGCATCCAAAGGAATACACTGTGTAAAGAAAATTCAATAAAAACTTACTAGCCAGATGCATGTATACTGCCCTATCTATCTTGCCAACACATACACACACACAGATAAGCACCACAGTACCAGAAAAATAGCTGCTTGTGAGAAATGAGCAACACGCTTATTTCCAGAAATAACATTATTTTAAAAACTTAAGCAAAGCTGTTATTTCAGCTGTTTGTCTGTAATCATCACCTAAAATTGACAGTGAATGAACTCCAAGTTAATAAGATCTTTACAAAAACTAGGGCTTTTTGTTGTTGTTGTTGCTAGAGCTGCATATGTATACACATACATGCCCAAATACATACAGATAGTATGTTATACAAAACACATTTGCAAATGTTTAAAGGAATAATATTTTTCTTACCATTCCCTCTTCCCCTTTGCAGTTTTAGTTGCTCTTGGCACCTACTGCTCTTTCACGTTTCAACTGTTTTTAAAGTTTTAGTTACCTTGCATTACGGGTACAAGTGGAGTATACAAACACAGCAATTGCAGTAATGATAACAGTCTCTGCTTCAAGGAATAAAATTCCAGAGCTTTTTTCACATCCGAATGGAGACACACTAATCCTGCTTTCCATGAAGCGAGCGGGTTCGGTGTCACATTAGCCTAGCATTATAACTTGAGCTAAATTTCGTGTCTAAACATGACCAGTTCTCTCAGATATCAGCAGAGACACTGCAGCGAAGTCTGTCCTGTCTGTAAACACACCATTGGAGTAGGAGCATACTTCAAGCACAGGAAAGGAAACAACAGCTGGACGCAGCTGAGCAGATGGAAGAGTACAGGAAAACAGTGAGGCTGGACCAGTCAGCATGAAAGGCAAAGGTTGTAGTGAAAAGATGAAAGTTGTGTTTTATTTATCATGTACCCAGCCAACGCCATCTACCATTGCTTTCCTGTTCCTCTCAAAACTGGATGATTGTTGTCATTACATTTTCTGTGCTAGCACAAAATCAGTTTCAGGAGGTTCCTGAGAACCCAGAAAGCTGCAATCTTCGACAACTTCCAACCCCACTTAGCTTTGATAAAGCAACTCCATTTATTAAAAACCTTTGATGGTCTCTGATTATAAAAAGATAAAACTTGTGAGCAGGAATGTATCTTTTCCTAAACCATATTTTCTGAATAGCTATTTCATTTAATGACCCACCTTTCACACTGAAGAAGGTATGAACACATGCATAAATATATATACTCACATAAATGGAGAACACTCCTTAACTTTTTTTTTCCTTCTGTATTCAGAAAAAAAAAAATAACACACGGTCACCAGTAGGGAGATGCAACTTTGGAAGGAGGAGAAGCAGTAAGGAGGTTTCAGTGACAACAGGAAGAAGCAGCATCACAGGGTCCACAGGAGGCAGCACTCCAGAAGGGAAGCTGTTCAACCTCCTGGCAAGGTTTTGGAGCCAGTGGTCTCTGCACTTGGACACTTGCTGAGTGACCTGCCTGTCTCACCACACATCCCTAACCTCAAGGCGCTCACCTCAGAGGTCAGGAAGACAACACAGCAACGAGCTGTAACCCTACAGGAAATAATCAATCATTATCTTTATTGTAAAACACGAATTTGAAATGACTCAAACACATATTTGCATTGCATGTTTGTGCCCATGTTAAAAATGCTTTTAAGTTAAATTCAGAAAGAGGAGGAAGGAATTTTACCCTGACACAACATTTCAGGTGAAAATTTACTTCAGCAGTGAGCTGTCTAGACTGATTAATGTACATGCCAGTTTAATAAATACATAAGTCTTGAGATGCGCTCTTACATCAGTTTCCCAAACATGCTGACTAAACCATTTCTGTGGGCTCAGCATGTGAATGAATTCACAAATCAACTTATTAACAGATGACCAGTAGCCAGAGCAAAAGTAGTCTTCTTAGAAGAGCTGCTTAGACATTCAGGAATAACCTCTGTGCCCTTGCCAGGTGCAAGGGAAACAAGAAAACTGGGAACAGTGTTATTTACTAATAACAGAGTTGACTGTTTTCCATCCAGCATCAACCTTCCAGATTTCAGCAGGGAAACTCATTCCCATACAAATTCTGGAGAAGGTGATCACACCCCAAGGCTTAACTGAGAAGTAAC